>NW_010146713.1:0-5782 GCF_000699245.1 Pterocles gutturalis
GACCTGCGAGGGAACCAGCTCCGGACACTGCCCTCGGAGGCCTTTGCAGGGCTGAGGGCACTCAAGGACTTGGACCTCTCAGACAACCTCCTGGAGGAGCTCCCCAAGGAGCTGCTGCAGGATTTGCACAAGCTGGAGACCCTCTGGCTCTCAGGCAACCGCCTGCAGACCCTGCCCACCGACTTCTTCCCTGAGGGGCACCTCTTCGCGTACGTCTTCCTCACGGAGAACCCCTGGCACTGCGACTGCAACCTGCGCTACCTGCGGGCCTGGATCCGGGAGAATGAAGGCAGCGTCTATCAGCCTGAGCGGGGCCTGAACGAGACAAAGGTGGAGGTTGCCCCTGAGAAGGTGTTGTGCCACAGCCCCCCTGAGCATTGGCAGAGGCCCGTCATCCGCTTCAAGCCCAGCTGTGGCAACGTGGGGGATGCAGATGAGGAGGAAGAGGATGAATACGATGATGGGGAAGAAACAATGGTGAAAGCTACCATGATCACCCCCTTGCCCCCGCATCCATCCATCCCCAAAGAGCACACTATCATGCCCCGTGCTGTTACCCAGCCTCCCCCTGCTCCCACAAGACCTCCCCTCAGCACCCCTTGTACCTCAACCCTCACCGTCAGTTGCAATGCCTGGAAGCACCAGAGCTCCCAGCACCACCACTCCTGTGCCAGCCAGGCCCACTGTCCCCCCCACCCAGACCCCTGGCACTTCCACCGCCCTCATTGCTGCTCCCGCCAGCACCCTGCACAGATCCACCGCCCTCATCTCCACCACCTCACTGCCAACCACTACAAGCACCAGAATTCCCAGCACCAGCAGCCGTCCCCAAACCACCCTCGCCACCAGAGCTACCAACACCTATGCCGCTCTCACCGTACCCACTAGCGTGCTTTCCACCACCTCCATGGCAGTGCCTTCTGCTGCCACGCCAGAGGCCTCCTCCATTGTCAGAGCTTCATCTCCTCCCCTGATGTCAACCACACCAGTGGTCTCCACCACCACGCTTTCCACTCACAACCCAGCAACACCAGCTCCCCCGGACACCACACGCTTCACCCAGCCTACGCCTTCCCCTCCACCTGCATCTCTCCCCCTCTGCCCCTGCTCCAACCCAGGGCTGGCCGTACCTCTGCTGCACTCGCGGGCAGGTGGGGAGGGTCCGCAGTGGGGGCAGTGGGTGCTGCGGCATTGTTGTCTATTGCACTGGGTGCTCTACCTGGCCTCCTTGACTCTGCTGGTCCTGCCCGTGCTGGCTCTAGCAGGCTGGCTGGCATGGATTTGTTTGGTGGGACGGTCCTGGTTCAAGTCCCTGCAGACCCAAGAGGTGCAGTATCCGCTGCTGAGCTGGAGGGAGTCCACAGGAAGCCCTGGGATGCATCTCAGCAGCTTCAAAAGCCCCCTCCAGCGCCCCACGTTCTGTACCATCAAGGAAGTAGAGTTGTGCCCTGAGGTCATTTACTGCACAATTAAAGACCTGGGGGTGCAGCGCAATCCTCCCACAGGTTCCTCCTTCTGCACCACCAAGAAGGTGTGGGTCCACTGCCGTCCTCTGAATGCCTCGTTCAAGTCTTTCTCCAGGAAGCTGGCCACAAACCTCAGCTCCCTGAGGACCCCGTCCGCTTACAGCCTGGACAGGGGTGTCAAGGCCATTGGGTATGTCAGAGTGAAATATGCTGGCAACACCTTGTAAATGCTTCTGTACGTTCAGAGAAAGAGATGGAGGCTCATGGCTCTGCTTCACGTTCCCTTGTTTTGCAAGGGACAGATCTGCTTGCCCAGGGGGAAGCCATCTATCTCCTTCCCCTACTATTGCTCTCACACACTCTGATGTTGCTAGACCTGAAATAATTACCTGGGCAGTTGGCAAGGGCAGAAGAGGTCCTGAACTGGTCAGTGACAGTTTGGGGCTAACACTGTCTGGTGTGGGGTGTATGGGGGAAAGCAGAGCTTGCTTTGTACTTTGTGTCCCAGCTGCTTCTGTCTGAGTGATGCACGTAAAGCTGCGCCACGCTTTCAACTCAGTGCCAGGTTGTTAATCACTGAATAAATGTTCTCTTGGCCTGAATTTCAAATGGGTGCTAGTTTCATTTCATGTATCTCCCATAGTCCTGGCAGGGTACAGTGCGTGACAAACTCATCTTCAGTACCTGGAATAGTCAAGATAGCAAGGAAAAGTCCTCTTACACCCAGCTTCCTGACTTTCGCCCCACATGTATGATCCTTCACTGTGGGATTGAATCACGTGGGAAAAGCATCCCACTACACGTCCCACTGTCATGTAATAACTCCAGGCAGTGGTAGAGATCGATGCCTCTGCATGACCCACTGTGGGATGGTTGGAAATGTGGGAGGCTTCAGAGGGAGATGGATGTGCCTTGTAAGAGATCACACTGGGACAAACATCGCCAGGGGCTGGTCAAATGTTGTGACCATCTGTGCGGAAGTCACCCAAACATTTTAGGAGGTGTGAGAAGGAGACAGAGGTCATTATTGGTGGGGGTCGATGGCAGGCCCCAGCACTGGTGCACAATGCAGCAGCTGATCATACGAATCACTTTTTCAGACTCAAACACCTTTCCGGTTCTGTCTCAAACATATCGTCCAGCTAGTGTGGGTCAGCAGGCCTTCTGCCACGTCAATGAACTGGTCCACAGAAGGGAACAAGTGCCTGTGCTTGGCCAGCTGGGCTGAGCATTCTTCCAGTCTGCTAGTCGTGTGCTAGTGCGTCTGTGGGCACACACGCTCTGCGTTCGTAAGCTTTTGTCTGCGTGTCTGTGGAGCCCCGGCACCTTCCACCCTCCACTGCGCAGGGGACCCAGGAATTCAGACAATCCTGGCACCCACAACCACCCATCCAGGACACCCAGGCCGTTGGTCTCTTGCTCCCCTCCTCTTCCTTGAAAGAAGCACCTGGATGTCTGGGCTCCCCGGCAGAAACCACAAGGCCCAGATGGGCAGTGCAGGAGCCACTTTTATTCAACCCAAGTGTGGGGGGAAGTTGGGGGATCTCCAGCTCCCAGTGGAAGGGTCAGGGCAGGGGAGTGAGTATTCCTGGAGGCATGGGGTTGTGGTGTGGAAAGCCTTTGTGTCCCATGGGGTCCCCACTGTCTGGGTCATGTACCCTGAGGGTGGGGGAATGCTGGAAAACACAGGAGGAACCTATTCTGGGGAAGGGATCTGGAGGCGACTTTGGCCCATAGAGGTGCCCATGGATGCTACATGGGGATGCCAGTATGGGGTGCAGAGCTTTTAAGCCCCCCTAAATATTATTGCAGGTGTCAGGTGACCTCGGCGGACCCTCAAGGCATTTGGGCCCACGCAAGGCAGAGGGTACAGTGAGGACACAAGCCTGGAGGTCAGTATAGGCATGAGGCAAGGTGCCCCGGGTGATCCAGCGCCGGGTGCCCGGCTGGTAGGCGTGGATCAAGTGGGTGTCCCGGTAGGTCTCATGGCTGTACCCTCCCAGTACGAGCAGCTCACCCCCCAGCACGGCTGGCCCCCCAACTACATGGGCATGGGGCAGGGGGCTGAGGAGGACCCAGATGTCCATCTTGGGGCTGTAGACTTCAAACGCCAGCTGGTCCCTGTAGCCAGTCTGCCCGTCCTGCTGGCACAGCCCCCCGGCCACATAGAGCTGCCCACCTGCCTCCTCCATGATGTGCCCTGCTCGTTGGCCATTCATAGGGGCCAGGACTGTGGCAGGCGTACCTGGGACGTAGCGCAGCATGGCTGCCTGGCACTGGCACGCTGCATCACAGCCCCCGGAGATGTAGAGGGCACCATCCAGGGCACACGCTGCGTGCCCGCATAGAGCCATCGGCAGAGGCTGGCAGCTCCTGGGCAAGGAGAGAGGGGGGGGGAGAAGGGCAGGAAAAAAAAGGGCAGGTTAAGCAGGGCTGCCCCATGGTGACTGGCTGCCCAGGAGTTCCCTCGTGAGCCATGGCTCCATTGACCACTCAGCAGGCAATGCCGGCCAGCAACCAATGAGCCCCAGTAGGCAGCATCAGCTAACACATAATGGATGCCCAAGGGCCATCACTGTTCAATGCTTTGTAGACCCCAAAAGACACCATTGGTCACAATGGACTCCCTAATCGACAGTATTGGCCAACACCCAACAGAGCACCAACAGAACATAGCTGGGAGATGTTGAAATCATTTGTCTCATTGACAGATGGCCAACAGACCCTTGGTGAATACTATTGGCCAAAAACTCATTCACCACCCAACAGGCATCACTGGCCAACACCCAATGACCTCCAAAGGACGTGGCTGCTCAACACCCAGTAGACCTCTCCCAAAGGCCACTGTAGCAGGCCCATTCTCCATTGGGGGCTCAGTGACCCAAAGACCACTCAATGGGCACCACCAGCCAATGCAAGGGGCTGCTAGGGCAGAGGAAAGCAGGTGTCCACATGGAGCAGTCTCACCTCCAGGTGTCGTTGGCCAGGTCATAGCACTCCACAGTGTCTGTGCAGTAGAGCTCCCCCGAGGTGCCCCCCAGGGCATAGATGAAATCCCCAAGTGCCACAGCGGGAAAGTTGCTCCGCCCACAGGTCATGCTGGCCAGGTGCTCCCAGGAATCATCCATAGGCTGGTACCTGCGTTTGAGAGGTAAAGGAGCAAGAGACCACCCGTTACCTACAATACCATGGGGTGATGTTGGCACTGCTGAGGGCAACAACCCACCTACTACCAGCCAATCCCATAATGCCTTGGGGCTCTCGCATGGGAATATTCCCTCCTCCTGGGTGATACCAAACCTGTAATGCCCTGAGGCATCTCCAGATAGGATCCTCCCTGCCCTACCCCCAAAAAACCTGTAAAATCCCAGTGTGGAAGGGCATCTCCCAGTCCTAGACCCAACCGATCCCAGAATGCCTTGGGGCCACTTGACCAACTGCAATGCCACAATGCCTTGGGTCCGTGGGGCAGCTCCAGCTCCACCAACACTTCCTCTGATCCCACAACGCCCTGGTGCCACATGCCACCTTAGGTCCTCTGTAGCCCTCACCTGTAGACACTGTTCAGGGTGTCACGGACTCCGTAGTAGCGCTTTCCACCCAGGACATAGAGGTTGTTGCCCACCACAGCTACAGCGTGGCGGAAGCGTGGGCCATCAGGAAAGTGCCCCAGTGCCCGCCACTCCACCTGCTTCACCAGCCCCACACCACTGAGGTAGCGGTGGGCAAACCAGAGGTGTCTGCTGGGCTTCCGAGCCGCCAGGTTGGCCGTCAGTTTGTCTCCACCGCAAACCACCAGCACCTCTTGCAAGGAACGCACCCGGCATGGCAGCTGGGCCATGGGAGCCAGACTTGCTACCACGAGCTCACGGAGGACCTTCGGGTCAGCTACCCCTGCAGTCACCGACGGGACCTTCTTCAGCTCCCGGCCGGACATGAGGGCAAAGCGAACAGATGACAGGACTTCCTTGGCGAGATCCTCTTGGCCTTCTCCATTGGCCATAAGCCACCGGGATGCTGCTTCCAACGCCTCCAGCTCATTGAGGACATTGAGACTGTCAGAGCGGAGGAGGCGGATGAGAAGGTGTGCGGGAAGATCCAGGAAGGCCGGTGTGGCCACCACACTGGGGAAGGTGGCCAGGATGTAGTCCTCTGCTACACGTCTCACCTGGGCCAGCCCATAAGCCACAGCAAAGCCCAGCACGTCCAGGCCGGTCTCTGGGGTCAGGCCACGGGTGAAAACATCCAAGCAGAGGGTGAGCAGCCCCCAGGCCTGGTAGCGCAGGGAGGTCTCAGCTGCCTCCAGGACCGTGGGC
>NW_010146713.1:5797-6036 GCF_000699245.1 Pterocles gutturalis
CCCCGCCACAGCCCCGGTGTAGGCGAAGGAGAGCAGGAGACGCAGCTCAGTGGGGGACAGCCCCGTGGCCAGCGGGGCAGCGGGGTCGTGAGTGGCCTCCCGCATGGGCCAAGTGAAGAGGCCTCGGAAGAAGTCACAGGAGCAGCTCAGGGCCAGGCGCTGAACTAGGGGGAAGGAAGAGGAAAGGTGGGGGCAGCGTGGGACCCTCTGCACCGCACAGCCCTCGGGGAACCCAGGGG
>NW_010146714.1:0-2307 GCF_000699245.1 Pterocles gutturalis
CCCCGTCGCCTCTGTCCGCTCCCTGTGCCTTCCAAAGGCGGCCGGACAAACCTCCCCCATCCTGCGCAGCTGGAGCCCGTCCTCCTGCCCTGACACGGGGCAGGACAGCAGCAGGCACGGCTGGGGGCTCTCTGTTTCCTGCTGCACCGGTTTCGCTGCCACAGCTCAGGGTCTGTTTTTTCCAGTCCCCCTGAGCTGTGAGGAGCTGCTCTCAGATCTGCTGCTTGTTCCCCCCGGCTGTGAACTTGCATCGTCTTGTTTTTTATTTTTTATCAATATTATTTTGCTGTGATTTTCTGAGCCTGTTTTTCGGCTGAAACTCCGAGGTTCCCAGCTGTGGAGCGTAACCACATCCCGGTGCCGTGCCTCCCAGTGCCCCTCCTGCTGTGTGTGGCTGGAGCTCTGTGCTTGGAGCGGGTCGGGAGGGGAATTTACCTTTTCCCTGTGGGGCTAAACAGGAAACAACTGCGACAAAAGCAGCAAAATGCAGAGGTGTCGGACGCTGCCTGAGCTGCCTCTTCTCCCGTGGGCCAGTCGGAACTGAACCAGGGTCTTGTTTCTCTCTCCCTCCCGTGCTCCAGCCCGTACCGAAGGGTCACTGTGTTCATTCTGCCCCCAGGACCAGCTCCAGCAGAAGATCGTTTGCCCTGGGCCAGTGACCTGCCTGACGGCGTCTCCCAACGGGCTCTACATCTTGGCCGGGGTTGCTGAGAGCATCTACCTGTGGGAGGTGAGCAGCTGCCTCAAAGCAACAGGACCTAGTTTTCCTGTAGCACTTCTTCCACGTTTTAGCCCAATATTTGTACGGCACTTGTGATCTGGATGTCTGCAGAGACTGCTGTGCCCTGGTTACCATCTCTCTATTTTTAATAGCGGTGTGTTTCGGGGGGATAACCCTGCATTCTGAGTGCTGCACCAAGCAAATAAAAGAACGAGCTTGTTCTGAGCCCCAGGGTTAAACACTGAGATGTCTCCCCTGGAGAGCTCTCCGTCCTGGGGGATGTTTCTGAGCCTTGTTATGTGGGCGGCTCTGTCTTAATTCACCAATTTTTTCTTTTAAAAATGTGCTTGTGGCAGTATTGGGGAAAAAAAGCCCTGACAAGGAATGCTGGGCTGAGTGGGAGTCCCTCACTTGTGATGCTCTGAGCTGGTCTCTGCTCCGCATCCTCTGCAGGACGTGTCCCTTTCCGTCTGCCCCCAGCCAGCCTGGCCTTGGAAACACTTACGAGCGTCTGCCTGGAGCAGGTGACAGCCCTGTCCTCCTGGCACCTCGGAGAGGCTGCGTGGAACCATCGCAGAGCTGGAAGTGGGCCCATGGCCCTGGTTTTGTGCCTGCTCTGTGGAACCACGTGTTCTCCGTTGAACTGCAGTTTGGTTTTATTTTTAGGTGTAATTCAGGCAACGTGAGGGAGTCGATTATGTTCTTTTGTACGGGGCTCCCCCGCTGCCTCCTTGGGTCCCTCCCCACCTGCAGTGTTGCCTTTCAACAGGAAAAGCTCCGGGTTTAGGGAACCCCGTGCCCACCCTAACGCCTCCTTTGGCCCGCGCCCATGCAGCCGTGCCGAGGTGCCGCAGCCCCGGGGGTGGCACACGGCCTCCTGCAGCTGTTAGAACCCCGCAGCCTCCAGAGGTTCTGGCCAGGATGGAGCTGCGGGCGCTGCGGTATTCAGAGCATCTCAGTGCTCCTTCCCAAATATCCTCCTGCCTTTCCCCTTGCTGCAGGTCTCCAACGGGAACCTCCTCACCATCCTGAACCGACACTACCAGGACCTCACTTGCCTCTGCTTCACGGACGACAGCAGCCACTTCCTCTCGGGGGCGAAGGACTGTCTGGCCCTGGTGTGGAACCTTTACAGGTAACGGTGGCCCCTGAGGAGGACTCAGCCCATTCGTACGGGGGACGGGGAGCATCTGGGTGAGGAATATTAGAACAAGAGATCAGCCACCACCTCGCAGAGGCGGGATCAGCTCTGCCTAAGCCTACGTGTCTAAGCTGTTGGTAAAGCTGCTGGTGATGAGTCCGTGCCCTCCTTAGGCGGCTGTTCCTCGCTGTCATCCTCGCTGCCGGAGAGGTTTTTCCTCGTGTCTCATCTGAGTTTCCCAAGCTGTGGCATATGGCTCTGACTTCTTTTCCCTGCTTGACACAGGGCAGATTGCGCCTTTCCCTGCTCATGGCAGGTGAGGTCTCTGTCCCTTGGGATGGGGAGCTCAGGAGTGGCCCTTTTCCTCGGTATCACGCTTGCTGTGGGCACTGATGGCTTGTTTGACCAGGAGAGCCTCACGGGGGAAGCAGAGCCCTGGCCAGCT
>NW_010146714.1:2334-4787 GCF_000699245.1 Pterocles gutturalis
CCCCCCCCGCGGCCCCGCCGTGCCAGCCCGTCTCTGTTCTCCCCGCAGCGTGCTGCAGGCAGAGCCCTCCCAGATCCCCGACCCTCGCCACGTCTGGTCCCGACACAGCCTCCCCATCACGGACTTGTACTGCGGCTTCGGCGGGGCCCCGGCGCGGGGCGCCACCGCCCTCCTTGGCCAGGGTGAGGCTCGGCTCAGTCCCACCCCACGGGAGCCACAGAGGGTTAAAGCAGGCTTTCTGCTGGGCTGCAGCAGTGCTGCGTGATCGTGATCGTTGCAGTAGCTGAATTTCTTGGCTGTCGCTGCGATGACTCACAGCTGCCAGACCTAATGGGCTTTGCCTCTCCAACCCCAGCAGTGTCTCTGCACCTGCCCTCGGGCTGGGCCGTTGCAGTCCCTCCGCTCTGGGAGCACTTGGGGGGACTCCTCTGATTCCCCCCACTGGTGTCCTTGGTCTCAGAGGACAGGGAGCCCTCCTGGAGGCACAGCCTGAGCCTGGACCCGCAGCCGGCTCCTCTGCCGTGCCTGGGGGCCGGACAGGCATGGGATCCCTGCCGTTAACATTTAAGCCCCTAATTCTCCTGTACCCTCTTGCTCCAGCTCTGGGAAGTTTCATCTGGGGAACTCCTCCTTTCTGTCCTCTTTGACGTGGGGATCATGGCTGTGACTCTTGATCTCTCCGAGTACCACATGTTCTGCGGCGGCATGGACGGATCCATCTTCCAGGTTGACCTCTGTGCCTGGGTGAGTGCGTGGGGCTGCAGATCTGCTCCGTGCTGCCCTTGACGTGGCACCCTGAGCCACTGTCACCTCCCTGCCTAGCGACTGGTGTGACCTGCAGGGTGCAGGAGGGCCTGGGTTCCCCTGTATCTCCTCTGCCCCCTCCAGACACGGTGAGGAACCTGCTGCCTTCAGTCTTCCTGAATTTAAACCACTCTCTCCCTTCCTTCCTTCATTTCTGCAGCCGGTCCAGAGAGACCGGACCTTCCAGACAGAGCGAGAGAACGGGAAGGTCTTCAAAGGGCACAGGTGAGGGACCAGACGTACCTGCCGAACGCTTCCTTGCCCCCGTCTGCCCACCTCGCCCCTTCTGGCAATCCTCGGGTCATCCTGAGTTTAAACATTCTCTTCCCCATTCCAGGAACCAGGTGACATGTCTGTCGGTCTCCACGGACGGCAGCCTGCTGCTCTCTGGCTCACACGACGAAACCGTCCGGCTGTGGGACATCCAGAGCAAGCAGTGCCTGAAGACGATGAATCACAAAGGTAGGCATGTCCTTATCGCCAGGATCCTTTCCTCCTCGGCTGCCAAAGGCAGCTGCTGTCTCGCTTCTGCTGCTCTGACGCTGCCCTGGGCACATTTCTCTGCTTCACGCCTCCCGGAAGGGCAGAGGCGTCGGAGGGACGCCTCTGCGTGCTGGGGCAATGTTTTGACCTTGCCCGTGTCTGTTAACAACCCCCCTGTGCACTGTCAGGGAGTGAGTCATGGATTTCACCCTGTCACCGAGGACATCCAGCATCGTCCTCCTTGTTTTCCAAAGGGAGCAGTTGCCCCACGCGGACCCGAACGCCCGGGGAGGCCGTGGGAGGGGGAGGACGTGTCTGGAGAAGGGACGGTGACCCCAGCAGCATGCACCGTGAGCTCATTAGGCCTGCGGTGAATCCGATATAAGCAGCCGTCTGGGATTTCAGTCTAATGGCTCCGACAAACCGTGCAAACAAACCTTGCTGGGGTCAGATCAGCGATGAGGTTCCTTGGAGCGGCGCCTGTCGGAGCCCTCCCGCTGTGTTTGCGCTGCTGCTAACAGCAGGTTTGTGATACCACAGCGGTCTCCGCTCTCTTGGCACAGCTCTCGCCGGTGGGGCTGACAGCACAGCTCTCTGGGCGCTGAACCTTCCCAGGAGTTGACGGTGGTGAAAGCCAGACCCTGCTCCTCTGCGGTGCTGCCCGGGCGGGCGCTGACAGCTGGCTGCCTGCAGACCCCACCCTTCCTTCTGCTGCCAAGGACCGTTTCGAATGGGGACCCACGGCAGCGCCCGTCCAGCCACACTCCACCAGCACAGGGAGGCTGAGGGCAGGCAAACCCGGAGCTGGGAGTCATCGGAGGAGGGGGTGCCCGGCTTTCTCTGCAAGCCAGGCATTAAAACGCTCCGTGGGGCTGCAGGAGCGTGCGGGTGGACACAGGCTCTGCCCGGGAGGGGCAGGACCCTGCTGCCGGGTGCTGGGGCCGTGAGGTGTGGGTGCTTTCCGCAGCCTCCCCTGGCTGGCTTCTTCCTGCAGACAGGGTCTTGGCTTCCCTGCAGCCCTGGCACCAGCACTGCCCTGCTGCTGCTGCCTGCTGGATCTGACCATGGGAGCGGGAGAGAGAGCCATGTCCTGGCTCAGGAGCTGCCCTCCCCCACTGTAGGGAGCGCAGAGCAGAGGGTCCCTGCACAAAGCACTGGCCCCCGCA
>NW_010146715.1:0-1506 GCF_000699245.1 Pterocles gutturalis
TGGTGCAGAGGCGGCACTGGAAGCGTTCGGGGCGGTGGGTGCGCATGTGGACGTTGAGGGAACTCTTCTGGGTGAAGCGTTTGCAGCAGACGCCGCACTGGAAGGCGCGGACGCCCGTGTGGGTCACCATGTGCTTCAGCAGGTAGTCACGGAGGGAGAAGGAGCGCCAGCAGATGGAGCACTGGTGGGGCTTCTCGCCTGCAGGGAGACAGCCGTGGGTCAACTGCGGTCAACATGGACCGATACAGGTCAACACGGGTCAGCATGGGTCAACAAAGGCCAAGATGGATCAACACGGATCAACACGGGTCAATATGGAGCAACGGAGGTTAACAGGGGTCAACGTGGATGAATCGAAGTCAACATGGATCAATGCAGGTCAACATGGAGCAACACAGGTTGACGGGTCAACATGGGTCAACATGGATGAATAGAGGTCAACATGGACTGACATGAGTCAACATGGAGCAACACAGGTTGACAGGGGGCAACGGGTCAACATGGATGAATCGAGGTCAACATAGGTCAACATGGAGCAACACAGGTTGACGGGTCAACATGGGTCAACATGGATGAACAGAGGTCAACATGGATGAGTAGGGGTCAACATGGAGCAACACAGGTCGACAGGGGTCAACATGGAGCAACACAGGTCAACACTGATCAACATGGGTCAACACAGAATGACATGGAACCTCATCAACACACATCTACATGGGTCAAAATGGAGCAACATGGAGTCACATGGGTCAACGTAGATCAGTGGGGGTCAACATGGATCAACACAGGTCAACATGGGTCAACACAGACTGAGATGGGTCACCACAAAGTGACATGGGTCACCACACGTCAACACAGGGTGACACAGGTCAACACTGATCAACACGGAGCAACGTGTCAACATGGATTGACACGGAGTGACATGGGTCAACATGGCTCACCACAGAGTGACGTGGGTCAACACGGGTCAACGCTTGGTCAACATGGGTCAACACTTGCTCAACACGGGTCACCACTTGATCAACATGGGTCAACATTTGATGAACACGGGTCAACGCTTGGTCAACACGGGTCAACACTTGATCAACACGGCTCAACGTTTGGTCAACATGGGTCAACAGTTGATCAACATGGGTCAACATGTGTCAATGCTTGATCAACATGGGTTAACATTTGATCAACATGGGTCAACGCTTGGTCAACATGGGTCAACACTTGCTCAACACGGGTCAACGCTTGATCAACATGGGTCAACATTTGATGAACATGGGTCAACACGGGTCAACGCTTGGTCAACACGGGTCAACACAGACTGACATGGGTCAATGCAGTGACACAGGTCAACATGGAGCAACACACGTCAACATGGATTGACATGGCACAACACGGGTGAACACGGACCCCCGTTACACCCCATCCCCCCACTCCCTCACTGCACCACCCCCACACCCCACATCCTTCCCTCAACATCTTCCATGTCCCCCCCTCCCCACAGCGTGTCCCCCG
>NW_010146716.1:0-19663 GCF_000699245.1 Pterocles gutturalis
TTCTGTGATTCTGTGATTCTGTGATGATACATGGGATACCTGAGACACGTGTCTGGGAGAGGTTCATAATCTTTGTTCTGTGTTAAGAGTTACTTAGTCAAGGGCATGAAAGAACTTTACTGCTATGATATTTTCAATGAATAACTTTTTTTTTTTTTAATGTTATCTAACTGTGTAGGGTACAAATCATGTAACAAAGGAGTGCTTGAACACCCAGCACTATGAAAACCCCTATAATTTCTTGAAAGTGAAAGTATCTGCTTGGGAACCTGTCACAATCCATGAGGTGATCAAGCAGGATTACTTTATAACCTTGGTTTTGTCTTGACCTAGAAAGGGTTTTACAACGTTTCCTTTAAAATAGTAAATTTTAGTTGCTATTTAGTTGTCACAGTGCATTTAGGCTAAGTTTCAGCAGTTTTCGCAGGTATCCTTGGTTTGGCAGGCTTATTCAACTGAAACTCCAAATCTATTTAAAGTTTTCCCATTATTAAATATAAGAAGTAGAATTTCATTAATTTGTGGATGTAGATGGGAAATTAAACACATGCAAAAATAATTGATTTAAAAATAATATATAGCTCTTGAAGAGGGTTGATTTTGCAGAAATAATAAAAAAAAATTACAGTTTAAAGTTTTTGGGGTGACTTGGGTTAACATTTAAGTAACAAAGTACACTGTGCTTTACATACAAACTGGTGTTTTGACAGAGGTTCATGGTAAAGTTTAACGTGTCTTCCAGAATTGTTCATCTTTTAAGCTACTCTCAGAAAAATTACATTAATTCAGATTCTTAACAAAAAAGAAAAATAATGTTTGGTGCAAGTGCCCAGGTGTTGGTAGTGGTGGAAGGGTGCAGGGTGGCCTCTGTGAGGAGAGGCTGGGGCTGCCCCAGCCCGGACACAGCCGGTTCCAGCCGGCTCCAACCCACCCACTGCAGGGCATGGCTGGGCCCCGCAGACAAGGTGGTGGCAGTGTCTCATGGAAAACAGGTTTAAGAAAAGGCAGAAAATGGCAGACAGGCAGTCGGGAGTGAAACAAAAAATGTGAAAAACAGCCCTGCAGACACCAAGGTGAGAGAAGGAGGAGGTGTGCCAGGTGCTGGAGCAGAGTCCCCTGCAGTCCCTGGAGGACCCCATGTCGGAGGAGGTGGATATGTCCTAAAGGAACTGTGGCTCGTGGAGGGTCCATGCTGGAGGATATTTTTTCCTGAAGGAGCTGCAGCCTGTGAGAAGGATTCACACTGGAGGAGACAAAAAGTGTGAGGAGGAAGGAGCAGCAGAGAACCATTATGGACTGACCACAACCCACATTCCCCATCCCTCGTGCACTGATTGGGGAGGAGGAGGTAGAGGAGTCAGGAAGGAAGGAATTAAGTTAAATCTGGAAAAAAAAGGGTGTGATGGGGGGAGACATTTAATTTTTTTTCTTTCTTTCTCACCATCCGACTTCATTTTAATTGGCAATGAATAAAATTAATTTTCTCCAAACTAAGTCTACTTGCCTTGTGATGGTAACTGGTAAACGATCTCTTTGTTTTTATCTTACCCTGTGAGAATTTTCATTTTTTCCTCCCTTTTATGTTGAGGATGAGGACTGAGAGAGCAGCTGGGTTATTGTCTAGCAGCTGGACAAGGTCAACTCATCACAAAGGGAAAATGAAATTGAATTGCTCATATTGTAAATTCCAATATTATTGTATCCTAGAGAGTGCTATATGTTAGCATTCACCAAACTTTTTTTATCTGTCATAATCAATGTTTAAAAGGAAAACATGAAAAGCTGTATAATTGTACGTCCCATAGTATTGGTTGCTGTATACTGTAGGAGGATTTGGAAAGTATTGTGAGAGAGATTTCTAGACAACAATCTAAACAAGTCAGAAATTTGCTTTACCTTCAAACTCGCTCTGATGTCCATGAGTAAAGTAATAATGTCTTTCCATATCTTTTAATAGGAGTACATACATGCTTTTTATTTTTTAATACTAAACTTCTGCATCTTAACCTCACAAATACAAAATAGAATGATGATAATCATAAAAACCTAGAATCATAGAATGGTTAGTGTTGGAAGGGACCTTAAAGGTCATCTAGTTCCAACCCCCTTGCTATGGGTAGGGACACCTTCCATTAGACCGGGTTGCTCAAAACCTCATCCAGCCTGGCCTTGCACACCTCCAGGGGATGGGGCATCCACAGCTTCTCCGGGCAACTTCTTCCAGTGTCTCACCACCCTCACAAGAAAAAATTTCTTCCTCATATCTAATGCAAATCCACCCTCTTCCAGTTTAAACGATTATCCCTCATCTTATCACTACACTCCCTGATAAAGAGTGCCTCCCCATCTCTCCTGTAGGCCCCCTTTAGGTAATGGAAGACTCTATAAGGTCTCCCTGGAGCTTTCTCCTCTCTTCTCTTCTCTTCTCTTCTCTTCTCTTCTCTTCTCTTCTCTTCTTTCTCTTCTCTTCTCTTCTCTTCTCTTCTCTTCTCTTCTCTTCTCTTCTCTTCTCTTCTCTTCTTTCTCCTCTCCTCTCCTCTCCTCTCCTCTCCTCTCCTCTCCTCTCCTCTCCTCTCCTCTCCTCTCTTCTCTCTTCTCTCTTCTCTCTTCTCTCTTCTCTCTTCTCTCTTCTCTCTTCTCTTCTCACCTCCCCTCTCCTCACCTCTCCTCGCCTCTTCACTAAACAACCCCAACTCTCTCAGCCTGTCCTCACATGGCCCCATAATCATCTTTGTGGACCTCCTCTGGAGCCATTCCAACATGTTGATTTCTCTCATGTGCTGAGGACTCCAGAGCTGGACGCAGTACTCCAGATGAGGTCTCAAGACAGCAGAGTAGAAGGGTACAATTACCTCCCTCGACCTGCTGGTCATGCTTCTTTTGATGCAGCCCAGGACACGGTTGGCTTTCTGGGCTGCAAGCGCACATTCATGGGTTATGTCTAGCTTTTCATCAACCAACACCTCCAAGTACTTCTCCTCAGGGCTGCTATCAAATGATAATGATTCCCTATGCATGGGGAACACCTGATGTTATGACAATTTAACAGGCAGAAAGAATAAAGAGGCTCTGTTGTGGTTTTGACCATGCAGCCACTCAAACACCCTCCCTGCTCCCAGGGATAGGGGAGAGAATTAAAGGGATAAAGGGAAAAGAGACTTGTGGTTTGAGATAACAACAATGTAATAGCTAAACTATAACAAAACTGAAAATAATTGTAATGATAATAGTAATATATAAAAATTTACACATATACAAGTGGGTGAAGCATGGTGATACTGCTCACCACCCGATGACCAACACTCTGCCTTGTTCCCAGCTAATGATCCTGGAAGCATGGAGAGTTGTGAAACCACAAGCCTGGAAAAGAGATAAGAGCTGATGGAGAGAGCAAGATGAGTGGGAGACAACCAAGAGAGAGAGGGGGCAAGAGAGAGAGAGAGCTTCCAGATAGAGCCTCATCTATAAACTGGGCATGACATGCATGATATGGAATATACCATTGGCCAATTTGGGTCTCAATCCTAAACCTACGGTTGAATCCTAGACCAGTAATTGGGGCTGGGGTCCCTCCCAGCTTCTCCTGCACCTGCAGACACTGGCACGGCAGAGAAGCTGAAAAGTACTTGACTGTCTTAGCAGCAACTATAAACATCAGTACGTTTTCAGCCTTCTCCTCAGCACAAATCCAAAACATAGCCTCACACTAGCTGCTATGAAGAAAGTTAACTTTATCCCAGCTGAAACTAAGAGAGAATTCTTTTTGTCTGTTTTGTGCAGTAGATTCTTCTAGAACAAATTTCCTTTGCTGGAGTCTTTCAGGACTGCTATTCTGCAGGAATATGTAAGGATCAATAGCTTACTTTTCTTGCTTATCTAATAGCTGTAAACACACTGGAAGCAGCAGACAAGGCAGAAAGGCATCACTGTACATTTTCCTTTAGTCTTCAGATGAGGCAGACAGCAAAAAAGGAATTCACAGAAGTAGTTACTGACTAGCGAGCTGCATAAGCAGATGAGTGGGAAACAGGGAAAATCAAAGTGATACACAAGTTGTAAGTAAACTTCTTGAGACTACCAACTAAAAATATTCTCTTGCATCCAGACACCAAACTTTGGGCTATATTTTGTCATGGAAAATAATTATTCTTGTTAATTAAACACAGAATATTATTGGGAAATACAAATCTGTCTTTTCACTTTCTTACTCCTATAGATTTGAATACAGATATGCTAGAGGACAAGCATTCTAATAAGAATAAAATTTAATCATTTTCTCTCTGATCTGCACAATTGGGTGCAATTGATATTAAAATTAACTAACACAAAGAGGAGAGGTTTATAAGCAGACCTGAAAAATATTTTATTCCAGAATACTCAAGTGACTGAAATCAAGTATATTCCTCTGAGATAAGATTGACATGAATATCTACACTAAATCACATGGAGGATAAGATTTAGTTCAGCTAATTTTATGTTTACACAGCATACAGGTGTGATTCAGCTGCCTGAATCTAAAATAATCTCATGTCATTTGATAGTTTGAATAGATCTTTAGAAGACACTGATTGTAAGAACTAAAACATTAATTCAGTTGCCCACAGTGGGCACAAAGTATATTTTGAAACATCATAAGCTGTCTTGTCCTGACCCTTCCCCAACCTGTGTGGTGGGTTATCATCTACTTGGTCACCCTCTTCTTGTGTGGAACAAGGCGATGGAAAAAAATAGGAAGAACAAGAATGAAAAAGCTCGTGGGTTGAGATAAAGACAGGAAGATTGCTTATCAGTTACCATGCCAGGTAAAAGCTGCCACATACTCTTCTGATTGGTTTAGAGGTGCCAACTCAGTGGATAGGCTCAGCCATGACCTGCGGTGGGTCTGTTGGAGATGGCTGCAGCCAGCTGTGTCTGGCATGGGGCAGCCTTGGCCTTTCCTCACAAAGACAACCCTGCCAGCCTTTCCACCTTCCCTGCCAAAACCTTGCCACCTATACTCAATGCAAGCTACTACTGCAGAAGGCCAGATTTGCCCCAGACACTTAGAATTACAAATGCCAGCTCCTTTGGGGTATCTTGTCCACTTCAGGACATCTCAGTGAGACAAGACACTTATGTAAAGGTAACCGAAATGAGCCCTCAATCTTCAGCAAATCTAATGGCACTGCTTACATGTAGACTTGTACATTATGGGTCCCTTAAGTTAAGAGAAACAAATCCTATTCAGAAAGTTACAACGTTTCACAGTGCCTAATTAGACCATTACATCAAAAATTCAAGGATGCTACCAACTATCCTTGAAAACAAAATATGAACACTGCTATTCTGGTCATTCACCACTGCCCTGCTCTTCTTTCAGAGAACAGTCATGTTTGCCTACCCAGAGTAATACAGGGAGAACATAACTCAGGGACATTAAGTCTTAAGTTGATAAACAGTTCTAAGCTCTCTAGTGGAACACTAGAAAATATTTTGGTCACCTTCCACACATTCTGCTGTTTGAACTGACTCTTCCTCTTTATTGCATAAATTTTAAGTTCCAGACAAAACTGTGTAGTTAAATTCTAGTTAAATTCACAATATTCACAGAAAACACTAGAGTACTTTAAGTGTTGAAAACTTATTCTTTCAAAAAGTAATTTAATCATTCATTGATGTTGTCTTTTCAACTCAGTCCTTAAAATCTCTGTCTTCACCTCTGATATTAGCTCACCAATCTCACTCTTCCTTTGTAGCGAGTGTTGTCATCTGAATTGCAGACCTTAGGAATAAAAAAAAAAAAAAAAAAAAAAATTAAAAAAAGTGAAACTATGAACTCAAAGCGATAATAAATTTGCATTATTTTTGAGGGGGGAGTAGGAAAATAATTTTGTGTTAGAAACTACATTCTGAAATTGGCCACAATTTATGTCACTAGTTTTAATTTACTTCCTAAAGAATCACAGGTTTGTTTGGTTGGGTTTTTCTGGGGAGGGTGGGGTTGATTTGTTGTTTGGTTTTTTTTTCAATCTAAATAATCCTACAAATAGTAGGGCCTAAGAAGCAATTTTAAACCACATACTTGTATATTCTTACATAGATGTATGGAATCTAATCACTGTAGATTCCTTCTGTAGGCAGAAGCACAAACTTCTAGTGATTTGGTCTACCTAAAATTAGAATTATCCTTTGGAGATACCTTTCTTGTTTGTCTGACACAAAATGGATGCCTAGCATAAGTAGGTTCCAAACAAAGTAAAGTAACTAAGGTCCTTAATGAAGTAACTTCATGTCCTTAAGTTAAAACACTGAGAGCTTTATCTTTGGAAAAGTTGAGCTCCCTCTTTGTATCAGGTTGCCTTGTTCTTCTAAGAGACCAAAAATCTGGGGATACTTGGTTCAAACACTGGAAATCTGATAGTATCTATAATTGTTTGGATTCCTCCCCTGTTATCTGGGTAAGACACACATGCAGTACAACACATTTCCCAATAAGTGGATTGTTCATGAATAGCTTTTAGAAGGCTTGAATACAGTGAGCAGTTTGAACTCCAGAAATCCAGAATGATTCTCACAGTAAGGGCTAAAATAAGGCAAAATGTATCCAAGCGTTAACATGTAGTCAGTTCAGTGTCTGTACTATGTAATTGTTTGCACTTACGTTCTTACCCAGCATAACAGCTGCCAAACTCAGGGCCATAGCAGACTAGCTACCTCACTGTACATCCCAGCTCACCTTTCCAGCTCTGCTTAAAAGAACTAATTTTCAAACACAAACGTTCTACTAAATACTGGTGCTTTGACAGTCCATCCAATGTGTGAAACAACCTAACTGAGGGCAAACTAGTAACACCCAAACTCGTTGAACTGTCTCTGCTGCTCTGGCAAGAAGAATACCAATATGGAATTATATTCTGGCATGCTGTAAGAGTACTCTGCTCAGTACACTGCAGTGCAATATGATGCCAGAGTCCTATCTGTTCTTTCTCTATGAAACAGAAGACTTGACAGGACAAGGTGAGTTGTTCTGTCATAATGAGGTGAACCATGTCCCAAATAGAATACACATTCAATTCACCTTTTCCTAGGTGAAATACAGTTTTCTATTTCTTTTTGATTTGATATCTGTCTTCCAACATTTTATGAAACTTTTCAGATCTATGGCCAGTGCAAGAGAGATTGGCCTGTAAGTCTAAACTACACTTACATGAAGCCTCATCTGAGTACTGGAAATGGTAGAATGATCCAAACTAAAATTAATTCCCAGTTTCTTGGACAAATAAAATGCACTGCTCATCAGAAAATGATTTGCTACTGTTATAGCTAACTCTTCACTTAGAATTCTTAGTTTTCCCTTATAGTAAAGTTCCTACCAGTCCCAGCTTCTTTTCTTTTTAACAAATGGGGACTATGCCAAATTCCCCTCAATCATTTACAGAGAAATAAAATGTGTACGTAAAACCTGTCCTACTGTATCTGGTGTGGCTTTCTTACAGGAAAGTGTTATTTTTTTCTGCTCTTTGTGCTAAAGATTAAAATTATATTCTATGCAGCACTGACAGCAGTTTCCATTAGTAAGTATCTGCATACTTTATATGGAAAGACAGTAACTTTTCTGCCTTTTAGAGATGGGAAGAGTGAGGCACAGAGAGAGGAATGGCTTGGCCCATGTTATTCAACTTATTCACAACCTCAACAGTACAGGCAGAGCCCAAGTGCAGTATTGTACTCCCTGTCATAATGGAAGCAGTTGCTTAAGCAGACAGCTTAAGTTCCTGCAGTCCCATAGCAAAACTGTCAGTAGGAAAAAAAAAAAATTAAAAAAAAAAAAAAAAAAAGGAAAAAGAAGTAAATGTTAAGTTTTGGAGTCCTTTTATATACATATCAGTATTGAAAGAACGCTATCTATAACAATTAACTATTAAATAGAGTTCTCACAGAAAAAAAGTTTATTTTCAATCAGTATTACTGCATTCTATTTAAATAGTAATTAAATTCACAGTGGCAAAGGAATGGTAATAGCCATTAAAATTTTTGTTCTTTAAATTACTGTAGTACTTGTACACTCTTATCTTCAGCTCTCCAAACCTTTTTACTGGGCATTTTTTGAAGATAAGCATAAGCGTCTTCATAAAGTGTCATTCAAAAGGAGATGAATATGGATAATTAATGAGTAAAGGGGCAGCAGTAGAGTTCTGTTTTCAAAAGCTGAATCTCTCGAATATGTTTAAAGAATATCTGTGTTATTATTTTTCCAAACTAAAAAATTAAAACACAACCAAAAACTAAACCTGAAAAAACAGAGCTCAGCTATGTTTTCCTAGTTCAAAGGGAATTTCAATTTGAATTGGACAGTAGTTCATAATAGCTTACAAGTAATAATCCTTCCAATTGCTGTACTGTAGAAATGACAGCTGGAGATTAGAAGGTCACAGAAGAAAGACTCTGTGGGTTATTTGGATTAATCTTTTGTTATGTGTATTCCCATAGCTGTCACACCCTTTCCAGAAGATAGGTCAGAGAAACTAGATCGTTTTGAAATATATAGAAGACATTTGATCAAGCAGAGAAGTTAGATGACAGTAAGTCATCAGGGCTGCACAGCATGTCCCTGAGAGATATGACAACCATCAAATGTGAAACTGAAGAACTGGTGACCAATGTGTGTGTAACCTATCATTAAAAATAGCTACACTGAGACAACAGTAATTGCAGCATTGCTATCACCACTCTGACAAAAGGAGTGACCAATGTAATCTCCAGTTCTATGAATGAGTCTGGGCTTTTTCAAGTAAACTTCAGTATGAATAAATCTATATCAATTCAATTGCTGAAAAACACATATGTGATGATGAAATCAGATCTGGCAGCTGCAACTGGGGAAAGAGGTTTTGGACACCAGCAGAGGCAGTACTCTGAAATCAGTCTACAGTGGCAGACAACAAAGCCAGCAAAAACATGGGTGTCATTCCTAATGAAGGTTATGAAGAACAACACAGAGGATAATATTTAACCTTGATCTGGCCCGAGGCTTGTGTGGGAAATATGAGACAGGGAGCAGATATATTTTGAGGTCTCCACAGACTTTGGTTCCTAGAGCAGAAATTAACCTCTGGCTCACGTTCCTCTTCTTCTTAAAATATGATCCACTGAAAAGGGAGAAAATGCTAATTATGGTGATTAAAATGAACTGTGGGTTTGGAAATGTTTTAGTGTATCATGAAAAAAAGTAGGAGATCAAAAGAACACACGGTAGCTTTGCCAAATGATTATAGATATTTTGTTAGTTTGAGTGACAATTCAAAACTAAGTTTTCATATAGAGGTATAAATGTCAATAAACTTGCCCAAAATGTTACCTGACTAATGACTCTTTTGCTAGTAAAAAAAAAAAAAAAAAAAGTATCTGCACATGAAACATTTTTATTCAGACTCTAAATACTTTAATAGGACTTCCCCTTAGAAATAAGTTGTTTCTAGACATTTCCTGATGTCAGGCCATTCCGAGGTGTTTTCCACTTTTACATTCTTTGTTGTCAGTACAAAGCCTCTAAACCAACAAACATTTTTCTCGCAGTTACTGAGTAGGTTTTTCTGAGCATTTAATGCACTTGTAGCTAGAATATGATAGCAAGCTACTGCATCTATGATCTTAAATTGTCTCGTACTGAAATGATGTAAGATCAAGCAGACACCTATAGCTCATTTCCTTGCTCATTTAGAACAAACTACCTAGGCAAAGAACCATCCTCTGACCCAACAGGAGTTATGCACCTAACTACCTTTATAAATCCAAGGCTCAGTCTTTATCTCTGCAAGTCTCAAATGCAGCAGAATATTAGGTTACATTAGATGTCAGTTAAATATCTAACAACTTATAAATGTGGAACATAGAAGATCAAACATCAAACATTTCTTTATTATTTTCCTGAAAGTTTTCTGTTTACTGGCTAAAGAGTAATCATGATAGCTTTTTGTCTTGTAGTTCACGTTAAAAAATCTGCTCCATTAAACATCCAGCAAAGATTCTTCTCTCATCCTGACATACAATTGTCAGATGCAAAGGTTTGTTGTTTTATGACAAAGTGGCCCTGCCTATAATAAATTACTTGGGAATTCTATCCTTTTCTACAAAAAAAAAAAAAAAAAAAACAAAAAAAAACCCCAAAAAAAAACCAAAAAACCCCCAAAAAAACCCCCAAGACTTTTCCAGGAAGCTTTTCTCAGGTTGATCTTTTAAATATGTCTGACATATGTAGCTAAAATTCAGCTGTGGTTATGACCTGATGGCAGCTATTACAGGTAAAAAGTTATCTACTCTCACAGCTATCTTACTGGAAACATTGGAGAGATTTACTTTTCCACTTTGTTAAAAATGGAACCAGAAATGAATTAAATAAGGCATAAGGCCAACTTTAAGTATGTCTTTTTAGTTCCAGCTTAAAAGCGGATCAAATCAAAGTTGTAAGCAGAACAGTTTAAGGAATTAAAGGAGGTAATAATGACTTATTGAAAAAATATATGAGAGAAGCAGGAAAAAAATGATTATACTAAAAGACTAAATAAAGAAAGAGAAGGATTGCGTAATATGAGGATTGTATAATATTTAGAATACTGCTGAATTGCCATAAGATTAGTGTGCTAGAGAACCCACTCATCATTTTAACTGCTAGAATTCAGCTTTTTCAACTTCCATTCCTCTGTCTTAGAACAGTCAGTCCAACAGGACAGGCAAGAATTTTTGTCACAGGATAGGTAGTAAAAAAGTTACAGCCCCTTCTATCTTCCTTGTTCTTAGGTAAAGTTTAAGATTCGGTAGCAGCAGTTGAAGGTATGACAGAGGTGAGACACAATGCATAAGGTGGGACACAAGCAGGAATATCAGTTCCAGTGCCAGAAATGCACTGAGGTATTGACTGCACTGAGACTTGTGGTAGCTGAGGTCTTTCTTGTATCCAGGGACCTCAGTGAAAACATAAGAGTGTTTGAGTAGCAGTCATTCCAAATCGTTGCAATATGATGGAACATTTATTGCTGAACCCTAATACATATTTACTGTGTTGAACATGAGAATTAGACAGTTGTCCTATCACTACAGTAACAAAATCAATGTTTGGCATTTAAATCCTTCCCTGCATCTTATTTTCTTTGTTTACACTTTTTCTCTGGGTCTCCTAATTGGTGTCGAAACTATGAAACTGTATGCCTAGCTCATGTTGACTACGCTCACTATATTAATTAGCATTAGATGATTATATAAGGTATGATCATGCACATTCTATTGATTATTGTTATGTATTTTACTTTTTTTTCAGGGAGAATATGCTTCACACAAAAGCAGTAGCTGAAGGAGTCTTTTTTAATGAAATATAATTGAAGAGTTTGAATAGGCTGTCATATGAATTGGATTTTTTTTATTTTTCTTTTTTGTTATAATATTAATACCAACTGAACAAAACGTAGGGAGTTTACACCAGTCTTGAACAGTTGCTGCTGGGTAGCATTTTTCCAGTGGTCATACTGGAAAAGGAAAAAAAAATAAAAATAACATATGTCAGAATATTTTTAAGGGAAAAGAACAGTTGTAAATTTGCAATTGAAATAAAGTCTACTTTCCTTTTTCAAATATATTGTAAAATATTGATTCTAGGGATACTGGAAACACTTATTCCTTTTCCCTATTAAATCTCTGTTTGCACTCCTAGGCTATTTAGGGTTTACAGTTGAAAAGACTTTACATATTTATTTGTGTCACACTCATGAACCATATGCAATGTATTTTCCCCTGTATTTGACCACATAAGTATCTACCCTTAGAAACCAAATATATTCCAAAGTGTATATTATTCTACATCATAAATCACCTTTTAGGTTTTTAAGTACATAGACTTTAAGACCATAAGGAATTGTAGATTATCTTACCTTTTCCTCCTGAACAAAAAATACAATTGAGTATAAAATGATAAGATCGTCCAGAATGGCATGAGTGAACTCTGTAATTCTTTCTTTCTACTTTTGCTTTATCCATTCTTATGAAGAAGCTCTAAGAACTGCAGTCTATTTTAAAGCATTCCTAACTGAATTAGGGCTTGATGTTATGTGGCTATCTTGTTAAAATGTCTTTAACTGAAATTCATATTCACTTCTAGTTCCACAACGCAGAAAATATGAATCTTAGTTATAAATTTATAATAACTATATTATATGTTATTCAGATGGCTGTAGAAATAAGAAGTGCACGTTTCTAACAGTTTACACTCAATATTTTACATGTATATTTGAGTAATAAGTTGCATTAAAGATGTTTACTGCTTATTCAGAATTTCCATAATTTGCTGCTTTGTATAGCTTTTTTTATTAGCATCAAATAACACTATCTACAAGTAAGCTCTGTTGCATTTTGTGCTCAGCAAACAAAAATCCAATGAAAAACAACAAAAAATTATTTAATCCCAGAGTATCATGAACTGAAATGAGAGAAGGAAGAGATACAAAAAGGTAAGCAACTTTGTGAAAACTGAAAAGGAAATTTTGGTATAACAGTATTCAGTAGACAGTGGTAGACAGTTAACTTAGCATACAATTGTGGGGGTTTTTTTTATTTTTGTATTTCAAAGGAGTGAGATTATTCTAGATGTTTACAAGGTGCTTCCTTCAACGTTAAAGGCAGCATAAAAAGAGAATTGTGGATGCTGCTTAAAAATGTGTGAACAATGACTGTTGTTATTATTGACATAGGAAAGGTCAGTCAATTTTTTTTACAGCTCATGAAGGCGAGGACAGCAATAACAGCCTTGTATTCACTTCAATTCTGTGTGTTATATAAAGAGAAGCCAAAGGAGGAATGTACTGCTATTGTTCACATTGGTTATTATATTGTCAGTTTTCAATTTGTTTCCATAAATTTTGCTAGAAGCAGGAACTTCCATTCAAATAAGTGCAATATTTTTTGTAATTGGAAGTAATATCTACTCTACCTTGCCATACCTCCGTAACAAAGCTAAGGAAAATGGAATGAAATGGCTGAAGAAAGTTGTATTTTCTTGTTCTTCCACTGCTGGGACTTATAAGCAAGAAAAAAATGTGAGGATGTCAAACTCATTTTCTCATTAGCCTACTGAGAAACAGATGTGAAAGTTGGTTAATTTTTCAGCCAGCAGGCATTGTAACAATTCTACTAGAAGGCATAGAAAATAACAATGGAAAAAAAAATTAATAACTATAGATCAGCTCTGTTGGCTAGAAGGTTATTAGTATGCTGGGGTGATCAGTAATACATTTTCACAGGAAATTGATGGAATAAGTAATTTAGGGGTTTTTTAATTGCCGTAAATTAAACTCAAAATAAGAAGAATAAAATTAAAAAGGATGATTTGTTTCCATCAGATGGCTTTAAAAAAAAAAAAAACACCTGAAATATTAGATTGTGTCCTATGCTAATTAATGATGCTACTCAAATATCTTACTGTCATGAAAGACAAAAAAAAAAAAGCATATTCACACAAATAAGTCACTTCAACAGGAACTTAAACTTCTTTGTGCTTATTGGTTTGTGAAGATCATGAAGATTTAAAAAATGGCTTCTGATTCTTCTGCTGCAGATCTACACTAATTTCTGTTGGAGTAACTTTTAAACATCTAAAACCAGAAATAAGTTTTGTTTTGAAGTGTATAATAATATTCTAAATGTCACGGTCTGACAAATGTTTTCCGAAAATATCTGCACATTTGGACATTTTTTATTAGGAAGTGCACGCACATAGTTTTAGGAAACTGGAGAATATGTCTGGACTCTCCAGATAGGGAGATGAGCTGGAGCCAGTGATAAATCTTGTCAAGTTCATAACCTCCAGATTTCTCTGTGCTCAATTAAAGACTTAGGGGGAAAGAGGAAGGAATCTTGATGCTTGCCTATGTCTCACCCCGGTAAGGTCAGGACAAGGTCAGGGCATGTACACAGACCAGACTAGAGAGCCTGAAGCTATTCCAGGATGGTGGTAAGGAAGTATCCCATGCTTATCAGTTCCAAAGATCAAGTTAACTCTTTCTTCACTTTGAAATTATTCTATTTCTTAGATAAAACTTTGGAGTAAAAAATAAATCTGAAAACAGATTGTTCTTCTATGAAATTAAGTACAGCAATGAGCCTTTTCATAGCATAAAAATACAGAATGCTGAGAATAATAATGTGCACCAATTATGTAGGACAGTTCTCCAAAGTATTTTATTAGCATTTCATCCACTTCTAGAACTGATTTTACATCCTCTACCAGCATTAAATAGTAATAATAAAACCTGTACCTATGAAATTACATATTCTCAATTTGCTCAACTATTAAATGGTGCTGAAATAAAAATACCTAATACAAAGGAAAAGATTAAAACGAAACATAAAAAAAATTAAAGTAAAATCCACATCCCCAACTTGGCTACACTGAAGATGTGACGAACTATTTTGCAAGTCAACAAACTCAGATTCTTGTAAATTAGCTAAATAAATGCATTGCAAAATTAAGGATATGTTACTTGGGAAAGGTGAAATGTAAAATATTAAATGCACTATATCACACTGTAATATGTTTTGGGTAATTGACCTAGGGCAATTAGTTTGATGTAGCTGACTTCAGAACCATAAGACAACCAGATCTAAACGAAGAATAAATCTGGAGAAGCTATGCAATGAATAAATAATTTGCCCCTAAATGCTACTTGTGGTAGTAATTTAAAATCTTTCAAAAAAAAAAAAAAAAAGAAAGAAGAGCTGGGAAATGGAAAGCATAAGTTGCATGTTAAAAACAAACAAACAAACAAACAGACAGACAAAAAAACCTCAACAAAGTATACAGTTAACTTAGAAGGAAGTATTTTTTTTTTCCAGGTAAAACATTTTGGTCAGCGCTACAGAGATTAGACCTGTGATTTTTTACCAGTTCTAAATTTTCTAATTTGTACCAAAGATGAAATGATTAAACTTAATATTTGCAAATACATTAAGATGTTCTAGGTAATCTCTATCTGTAGTAGTTGTTTTCTTTATGTAAGGAAGCTTTAATCATTTGTAGGGTCTTGTGGATCTTGATCTCTACTTCCTCCAATTCAGTCTTCATCCCAGAATATTTTACCTTTTGATTTAGGATCTCAAAGTACTAAAGTAATTTATAGTTTCTGTTCCCTGCTCTTCAAAGACCAGCAACTGTGTTCTCACTGCAAAATGGCCACTCTGTTACAAAAGCAGATTCCTGTGGTTTTGTGACTGGAGCTTGGTTGAAAAATTTAGCAAGGATCCAGTGTTTAGTTGTATTTGAAGTGTATATTTGGCAAGCTTCAAAATTTCTTAGCTCTGAAATAGGTTTTAATCACTGTTTGAGTGAAAATATTTTTTAAATGGACATTAACATAATTTAAGTACTTTTTGATGTCCTATTTGTATAGTACAAGAATGATTGTGATAACTGTGTAAATGTTATGCTTGTTTCCACACAGAAAACCCGTAGAACAAGTGAACAGCAGCCAGCAAGATAATTCTTGAGAATTTCAAGTCTATATCAACAGATAATTCATAAAACAGACCACTATCTCTGACAAACAATCTAATTTTACTGCAATGTGACTGAGAGAGTGGACAGGACTGGGACAAGCGCATTGTTGTGTAACCATTAGTTAACTCTTGGGTTGCCTTTTGTTCCGAACTAGCTAGTCCAAGACTGAGTGTAATTCTAGAGGAAGATAACTTCAAGCATCACTTTCAAAAGGCACCATTAGTGAAACTACAATTGGCATTGGATTCTCCACCTTAAAAAATCTTTAAAACAGTCTTCCAACACTATCACAACAGTTACTGGGTCTTTAAGACCTTATCCTCCTCCCAAATTTGCCACATCAGGAGACAAAGGCATGACTTAAAGCTGCCATTCTTGAGGTTTTCAACCAAATGATAACTGAGTACCGAAACACTCACAGGCACAAAATAAATCCACTTGAACTGTTATGTAATGGGTACATTAGGGCCTGGGAGTCTCAGTTAGAAATGTTATGCATTATTATGTAGCCAACCTGCTTTAAAGTGGATGTCAGGTACTCTGTACGTTTTAGCCTAAGGACTGGGGATCTTTTCTTGGACAGAGTCATTCAGCAGTGTATATCTAGACTCATTTATGCACTCTCCTATAAGATCAAATTTTATGTAACTTCTTGACATAACAAAAAAGCTTGCATTTTAAGGGTAGAGACCTTCTGTCACAGAAATGCACAAAGTCACAGTGAATTAGAAAGGATAACTGTTACCTGTAGCAAAATAGATTAACTCAAAATTATCACAAATATTGCCACATTATTCTGCAATTTCTTCTGACAACAGAAGTATCTAGCCATACTAAAAAAAAACCAAAACAAAAAAAAAACCCCAAACTTTAAAGGCTGTCATTGGATTGGATACTTCTGTGTGTCATATGCATCATTATGCATGTGTAATGATGCTTTCCCTGTGGTAAACTAAGAATGATATGAAAACAAGTATATCTTACTTCTGAAATCTAACATTCATTACCTCAGTTATCTTTTTTTTCCCCCATTGCTTATGAAAATTAAACATTAGTATAAGATTCTGTTTCCCTTTCGAAGTTACACCTACATGAGCCCTCTTACTGACATTATTTGGCCTTAAACTCAAAACAGTATTTAATATGAATGTATCTGTCATCAAATATTAAGCCTAGAATTCTCAATTTATTAGTTAACTTCTACATGCTATTTGAATAATCTGTTTTCCTGAGAAATAAAGGAATAGGAAATATTTTTTTTTAAATTTCATGTTCAGAACAGCCATTTTTAACAAATATAGAGGAAAATAAAACTCCAGACTATATATGCTGAATACAGATGTCTAAATGGGTGCCCTAGGATATCAACTTAATCTTCCAAAAGTGTTCTAGATGGGGACTGGTCTTTTATAAATCCTTAGTGAAAACTGTCAGCACTGTTAGGATCTTTCAGACACCAAAAGGCAAATAGAGCATATAGTCAAGAAGTCATGATTCAGTTGCTGAAACATATGAGTCCTGAGAAACCTTAAAATATGCAATCCATGCTCCATGAGGCTGAAAGGTAAGGAACAGAACCTATGGAAGACATGAACATTTTAAAGGACTGTCTGGAGCTAGGTGGATTAGTCTAGTACTTTTAAAATGACACTAGATTTCTAAGTTCAGGCAAATGAACTGTAATTTATGATGCTTCAAACAGCACCAAAAAACTGTCTAAGTGTAGGCAACTAAATTAAGTCTAGGAGACTCTGAAGATCTCTTCTGCTGACTAAATGAAGGGACTTGATTCTTAACTTCAGACGTATACGAGGTGTGAAATATTTTAGGATATCTGGACTCTTCTTCAGGTGCCACTCAGGGAGACAGGGATCACCTACAGGTCTGACAGCCTTAAGCAGAAAGATTTGATATCTTATTGCACCCCAGGTGGCTTTTATGTTTAGAACATAAATCAAGTCTTTATAATCTCTGTTGGCAGTAATGACAGATCAGATATTTAGCCATCATGAAAATCTGGCATCTATGCACTCAAATTTACATAGACACATTCTGGAGTTGAATCCCACCCTTGGTGTTTTCCACATTGAAGCCATGTACTTTTGAGGATAGTGAATGAAATTTACTTTGGTAAAAAGTAAGTTGCTCTGAATTTTTTTTTAAATGTGGTGTAAGGCAGCATTCTCTATGAGCAACAGAAGCAGAATATGGTAAATACTTTTTTAGGAGTAATGTGGGTTTTTTCCAAAACAGAATGTACAAAATAGTTAAAAACCGTTAGATATTCTTCCTCTTTTCTTATAATACTGCAGTGTATAGTGTTGTAAAATATAAAGACTTTATACAAAGCACTAAATAAAGCTGATATGGGTGACAGATAGTTCCAATTTGTCAATTGACAGTAGCAGTACCCTTATTGTAGACTTAGAACAAATTACACTACAATGTGCTTGTATGTAAAGCCATGGACCTATGATCACGTCTACTGAAAACACTGGACCCAATCTAGAAGTAATATGAAGATGCAAAAAAATAGGACGCAGTATTCCTTGGGTCAGAATGGCTTCACATTTAGGTGGTGTGATTCTGATGAGCCTTCTCATATGAAGTCCCATGAAGTGGGGCAAGTTCTGCTCATCACCTTAATTTCATGGTTTTCAGAATGTTTTACAGACAATTTCCCTATTCATAAAATGCATAGTCTGTTTCTGTAGGTTTTCCTCTAAAAATCTCTATGTTTAGATATTAACAATTCAATGAGAGCATGATTTTCATCTGCAAAAAATATTCACAGTATTCATTTTTGCTTCATCTTAAATAGCTGTAATTCAGAAAGGAAATTATCTGAAATTCAGAAAGTAGCTCTTGAATTTAATCTTCTAGAGTTATAAAGATGAGGTTTAAATATGATTATGATAAAATGAAACATGGAAAGGCATTAATTTAACATATATACTATCAGATTACAAATCTGTTTCCATAAATCTCCGCTGCTTGAGGCAAAAAGTAGAACTTTATGATATATGTTACTAACATTTCAATTATGTTAATATCAGCCTTCATATGATGTTAATAAGCACTTATATTTATATAGTACATTTATAAGAATCCATGCATTCACTAAGTTTTAGATCTAAATCCAGTGTAAAAAACCTCCGTTATGTAGAATGGATAATATGCAGGGCAACGTAGGAAAAGTACCAACTGAAATTACTGAAGTAATTTTACATTTGTGTGCAACTATCTCATCATTTACTCGGTAAATTTCCAGAAAGTTCCAGATGGTATCTAGCTGGACTTTAATTAACTGGTATATCAGGCTGATACACTGAAAGAAATCGGATTAAAGACATCCTAGACATTGTAAGGCGTGGAATACCCTTTTAGCCAGCTGGGGTCAGCAGTTCCAGCTGTGTCTGCTCCCACTTTCTTGCTCACCCCCAGCCTACTTGCTGAGGGGGTTGAGGAGGATAAAGATAAAACCTATTCAGCAACAGGTAAAACACTGGTGTATTATCAATACAGTTCTAGCCACAAATACAAAACACAGCACCATATGTGTTGCTCTGAAGAAAGTTAACTCTGTGCTAGCCAGGCCCAGTACACTCATGCTGAATTAAAATAAGAGGAAATAATAAGCATGAATCACAAAGGACAGAGTCAAAGAGAGCTAGCTACGTGTGTTGGTTTTGGCTGGGATAGTTAATTCTCTTCATAGCAGCTAGTATGAGGTTATGTTTCGGATTCATGCTGAAAACAGTGTTGATAATACAGGGATGTTTTAGTTACTGATAAGCAGTGCTTACACAGAGTCAAGGCCTTTTCTGCTTCTTGCATTACCCCACCAGAGAGCGCGCTGGGGGTGTACAAGAAGATGGGATATTACATCATGCTCATCATACAAAGCTGTGGGAAGAAGAAGGAAGGGCAGGACGTTCAGAGTGATGGTGTTTGTCTTCCCAAGAAACTGTTAAGCATGATGGAGCCTTGTGTTCCTGGAGATGGCTGAACACCCGCCTGCTTTGCTTGCATGCATGGTTTTTGCTTTACCTATGTGATGGGTTAGTCCTTGGCTGGGGGCCAAACCAGACACACCTGCTCGTGCGATTCTCCCCCTCCATCCGAGGATAGGGGAGAGTATTAAAG
>NW_010146717.1:0-18377 GCF_000699245.1 Pterocles gutturalis
GGGGGGGGCTAAGCCGGGGTGGTCGGGGCCCCGGCCCTCAGATCTGCCGTCCCGCCGAGGGACAGCAACTTCCCGCCCGGCGGTAACCCCCCCCCGCAGCATTTTATCAGCAGCTGCTGAAGGTTTGTCCCTTGGTTCAAGGTCAAGTGGAGGTGCCCGAGGAACCTGCCTTGGCTGCAGCTCTCAGCTGCTCCTCGGTCTCCCGCTCTGCTGGGAGCTGCCTGGGGTTCTTTCACAACACCTCATCAACAGCGAATATTTACTTGTTCAGGCAGTATGCACCTGAGAAGCGCTGTACACCTGCGTACATCCATGAACAAAATAAGCTCAAAACATATGCTGGATATAAAATGGGTGATACCAAGAATACAATGAAATCCACAGAAGTCCTAGTGCCGTTTTGAGGACACCCCATCTCCTTGTGAAACATTTGCCGCTGATAGCTGCAGAATCTGGCAGTCTGAGTTGAACTGTATCCGTTAATGCTTACGGGGAAAAAAAAAAACATTTAGATGATGCATGGATGAAGAAGAACAAAGAGCAGACCACTTCCACAGCAGAAAGGCTGCAGCTCCTCATGCAGAATTGCTGATGTGCTCAGAAACTTTCTTTACAACAAAAGGAACTTATTATTTTCTTCCAGTAAACATCAAACATAGCTTGTTCTTATACCAAGGAGATCCACATAACCCATTGTCACTTAGGGCTAGAAGTTACTCAGCTGTTCCTCCCCATACATCTCTAAAGTAGCAATCCTATACAAATCTGAAGGATCTCAGACTGGATATTACTCTGAGCATTGTCTTTCTTACAAAGAATGACACCCACCTTATTTTTACAGGCAAAACCACAACAAACTGAAAGAAAAACAGTCAACCTGGGATTTCCAAGTGTCTGTCAGCAGGTAGCTGCGTGCTTTATCCTTCCCACCTAGGTGAGTTCTTGACTGACATTACAATTGTGATTGCCAAAAGTCTGATCTGCTATGGACGTCCCAGACTTGGTTACTTGTGGAGGCCAGATACAGCTTTCATCAAAGTTCCTATGTTATTATTTATGTTACCACAATAACAAAATGCCAGTGTATCTGATTCTGGTACACAGTACTACGGATATGTCATGATAAATTCTGGGAATAAGGGGAGAACAAGATGGTCAATGTTTAGAAAACAGACAAGGTGAGAGGAAAGATAGCTTCGTAGAGAATTTCTAGTCTGATACTTGCTTTCTCTGATCTTTCTAATCAGAGAAGTTTTTTACAGAACTCTTTTGCTGTAACAGCCTGGAGCAGAGAAAATGAAAACTCACATTTACATTCAGCATCAGACTTTCCACGTACAACTAGAAAAAAAAATATTAAGTCATCTATGAAATTAGGAGACTCAGTGAAAGTCTTTCTGAATTCACGGCACAATTCTAGGGTATTGTATGTTTTCCTGTCACCCCAACTCCTAATTAATCAATCACCTTCAACAAAGCAAAAATGCATTAGAACCGGACAGCTTTTTCACTCCAGTCTATGGGTTAATTAATCCCTCATGCAATTCAATTGAAATTAATAGAAAAAGACACATTGTTCTTCTCCTGAACACAGCCTAGCCTGGTCTCCAAGTCCCAGAACATACCTATTGTGAACAATAACCACATTGATAGGCAAGGCATTCTCAAGGAAGAATTACAAGAACTGCTCTGAATAACACAAGAAGGAGCAGTAAGGGAGAAGCCGTTTCCAGCAGTCAATGGAGGTGTTGCTCTTCTGTCATAAGCAGTAAAAGAATACTGCAGAGCCACGGATTTATGTTCCCTTACTGTGACACCAGCATTAAGGTTAGAAAAACTCATCTCTAATAGAACTCTGGAAAATGACAATACAGTGCTGTATAGAACTGTCACTCATGCCTTGAAACCTGAAGGCTTTGACCTTTCACATTCATTTACTTTTTATATTATCAAACTAGAATTATACTACTTCTGTTTCTTCTGCGGGCATGCACAAGACTGATCCTTGAATGTGAAAACCACTGTTGTGGGTAGAAACCCCAGGTTTTGCTGCAGTCTGTGGTTAGATCCCCAGATAGCCAGGACTAACTTAAAACAAGAGATGTGTGCTGGAGTGACTAGTCCCAGTGTTTTCAAATACCAATCTCCCTGCATTTCAGACAATGTGCTTTTGTAATGCTAGCATATGCTTGAGGTATGTGATACAAATAAAAAGAAAAGTTGTTTCCTTTATGTAATTCTGTTACCTAGAGCACCTTTCATAGGGCGTTTCCTTCTGCATGAAGACCTGTTAGGCCAGTGGGTTATTCACACAAATCAAAGAAATCCCTAAGTGTTAGCAGCGAGACTAGAGACAGAACCAAAACACATTGTTTAAAAATAAGTTGTTAAACAACTCAACTTCAGACTTCCCCTGTCTGCTGGTCTCTGAGTAATGACTCAAATACTGGAAAATATGTGGTAATGTAAACTGGCATGATGGAGCACACATAGAAATTCATTTTTCTTTATCTGAGGTCCATAGAAGATAGATGAAGATACATTCCTTCTTCCAAAAGTTACATCAGTTTCTATTTAAACAGAATGGGATATACAGAAGTAGAGGAAGTCAACCTATAACACTTTTCCTAAAATTACACTTAACTTGAAATATAATCCTACAGGCTAATGTAACTTTAAATGTCCCTTCTTAATCGGATCAGTCCAAGTGATCCTAGCTGCAAGAGGACCAAAAAAGATGTATCCAATACTTTGTAAAACATACAAAAGAACCCAGATTTTCCCTCATGCTATTGTCAGAATTGGCCACATCTATGACGCTTCTCTGATACAAACTGAAACTGAAAGGTGTTTAGGTATGGCTGGCAATTAAAAAAAAAAAACTCACACCCAACATTGAGTGTCAACAGAAGAATTGAATTCAAGGAAGAATCTCAGAGGCTGTCTCACTGCACGGATAGAGCAAGAGAAAGCATGGACCAAAAAATAAAATGTCATGCAGTTGTGTTACATACATACCACACGCCCCAATTTATATCTGATATCCTACTACTGTTCAGGGCCTGTGGGATTAACTAAGGTCTGAATGGGGATAATATACACAATTCCTTTCAGGATAAACAGAATGCCTATGAACTAAATGTTTTACTTTTGGCTGAATTTTGTGACCAGGAATAGTTCAGTGAGAGGCTACATACCATCCTCAGTTCACAAACACCAGCTCTATTAATACAGTTGAAGGTTCAGGATGTAGATGCCATGTGATCTCCATTATGTACATACATAAAACATCTTTGAGAACCTGTTAAGTGTTTCACATATAGTACATATGACAAATTAGATCTATAATTACAACACTATCTCATTTCTTTGCTTTTCATAGTTTTGGTCACAGAGGGGAAACATGCAAATCTCCCTGCAGCCTGCTCAGGCCTGTCAGCTCCTTCTCACATCTGTGATTACTGAGAGCACTCAACACCACCGAAACCACTTAATTAACAAAGACACTCCTGCACTTAAGTGACTGCAGGGTGGATCTCTAATCAGCTAGTATAGCCTTCAAGTAAAGTCTAAGATTGGGCTAAGAGATACTGTAATTCATTAAAGTCCCATTGAATGAAATTAACATGCAGTGCTAGGAAACCTGACTGTATCTACTGCAGCCTCTGTGGTACAATGTTCCAAACGGAACAGCCTGGTAAGCAATAAAACCATCTGACAGATTGGATCAGACAGTTGTTTATTACAGAGGTGAAGGACCTTGGACTGACAAAGAATGGGCAAAAACAACACAGAAACAGTCTTTTGTGAAAGAATCTAAATTTATTTCTTACTGCCTTAAAAGATTCTGAAGAATGTTATTTTCTACATCTTTAACACATTGCCTGCTCACATAAATCTCCCTAAATGTGTTCATTAAAATTATTTTGACTTAAAGGCCACAGAACCACCAGATGCTGGTAACAGCTTTCAGCCATTCTTGACTTGGCTTCTCTTTGAAACCTTACCCTGTTACAGTCCCATTAGGCAGTCAGTACCTCTCCCACCCACAAAAGGTTTCCATATAGAAAATTCTTGCATACATTAAATTCTTATGTGTTTTTCATTTTTATATTGATATTTTTAAAAAATTGAACTATGTTCATGTGCAACTATTTGGAAAAAGCATCTTTATTAGGAGAAAAATCTTCTTTCTGAGCTACTTGTTTGCTTCCTTCACTTATGTTGCAGTAATACTAACACTATTTGAGAAATGAATTTGCTATACCCAATGTGGAAAAGCAAGAATATATGTACACACTACCTATGTATACACGGTTAAAATAAGAGTAGAAAAAGAAAGCAATTGAAAACAGAAACATTAGTCTCTGTACTGTTCCTCACAAACTCCAATATAAACCAGAGCTGAAAACTTTAAACATTACACTCCCATAGTGGAGCTGGGTAGAGAAGATTCTGACTATTTAGTTCTGCCTGGCACACATTTGTCAGCTCTCCCTCCTCCCAAAAGAAAGTGTTTAATCCAAACAAGTTATGAGATTTCCTAGTAACCTAAGTGGCACAATTTTACCATCCAGACACCTTGCCATGTGAATTCTGGTACGTTATTCCAGCCATTATGTCAGACACCCTAAAAACTTGCCAGAAGCGTAAACATGTTTTAATATAATTCAAAAAGGTATAGGAAACTTGTGTTTATGGGTATAGCCTTAAAAAAAAATAGAGCTGGTAACATCAAGCAAACCTAATTAAAGTTGCAAGTTTCATAACTGCTTTTGCCCAACTTCCTGGCTGTGCAGTATAATCTTGCATTGAAGAGAAGATTAAATAGCAATAAAAGAAAAATGAAACTTGCTTTTTAAATGAAATACATTCTGAACTCTATATCCACTTTTGAGAAAACTTACCAGAGGAGTTAGAAGCCCATCATTCTTCTCTGTTAATGCTATCTAGTATAGTACATGCTACCTGTTATGTGACAAGTGAGCACATATTCAGCATCTGGTTCAAAGAGAAGTCTCATTCTGCAAGGTAAAAATAAATATTTTTTTCAATTTTTTTTTTCTGCTGAGTTCTAATCATTTGACTTCAGTGGCTTGAGTTCAAGGTCATGTCTTAAATGCAGCTTTGAAACATGCACCAGAAGTCAGCAAAGGTGAATCCAGAAGTTACATTTTGCCAGTGCTGGCAATGCAGACACAACCAAGTGTGTCTCTGCCTAAATTCACAGTGGACAAGAAATGCAAAGAAACATAGTACAGAGACAGACAAACTGTCTGGAAGGAAGATGGGTCACATCCTAGACATCTCTACCCTGGCACTGCACTCAACCACTCCCACTAGCTCTTGCACAAGCTAGTTTAACACTCATCTTAATCCTGGATATTTTTACAAGTCCACTAGACTCCATTCTACCACATGAAACTACATCTAATTCAACTCTGCATTGTAAACATGTCATAAACACCTGGCCAAAGAAGTGTAGATAAACCCTTCATTTGTCCAGGGCAGTCCCAAAATGGAGGTATCACTCCTGCAAGAGTTGGGACATGGTTTCATCTCACCTTACAAAAGGACAGAAGATTTTCTAGCCCCATTTTGAGTATGTGCCTGACAATTCATCCCCAACACGGCAGAAGGGAAAAAAAGCTATCAAATTTAGCATTGCATCGTCACAGCTTAAGGTGGGTGTTTTTCCCTCTCCAGCAGGAGGTGCTGGAGGGACATCTTTCTGTCTCTGTCATATAATAATGCCAGGAAGGAAGCTCCGGTCAAAGGACATTCCACAAGAAGCAGGGCCCACATATATCTAGGGGGGGAAAGAAAAGAAAAAAAGAAAAAAAAATCGGTTGACCTAGTCTCTAGTGCACGGACTGCTTCCAAGTCATCTGAAAACTGATCCTGCTGCAGCTGCCCAGGGTTCCCATTAGCTAATTTATGCTGCTCCTAGCTAATAATTCAAAATATCTGCCTCTGGGCAGAGCAAATTAGCCTACACAGAACCTAGCACTTTCACACCAAACTGCTTCTGGTCCTGGCAAAAATACTATAAAGGTAGATCAGGCTTCTCTATATTATACCAATCTGGAAAAGAATAGCTCAAAGAGCAGAGAATATTTCTGGACTGCACAGACAAACAGGCATGAGCCAGAGTGTCCTCCAAGTTACACTAGTTGATGCTGCCCTTTCACTCTCAAAAAAGCGTCCACCTAGGAGTTCCAAGTGCAGAAGCAGGGAAATTCCTCCCCCAAGGCATGCCTCACCTTAGGGCTGCAGAAAGAGATGTCATAGCATTTGCTATCTTAGCTCTCTGTCACTAGAGCATCCCCCTCTACATGACTGACTCTGTTACCAGCATAACATGTCACATCATATCACAAGACTAAGCAGGACTGCTGGTTTGGTTTTTTGGTTTGTTTGGTTGGGTTTTTTTTCCCCATTATGCCCAACCAGAGCTCAGTAAACACTCATCCTATCATCTAATTTTCAACAAGTTTATGATCAGGCAAGAAACAAGATGCTGTAATCCATTAGCTGGTAGGATTCCTCCTGTACCTGGGGAAATGGGTTGTTTTCACTCACCCAGCTATGCAGAGAGAACATTGACAATAAATTTGAAGAGCTTGGGTAAAATGGTAAACTGATATTAATTTATTGACTAATTAATTGACTAATGTTAATTCATTAACTAATGAAACTTGAATAAGGTTTAAAATTCTTCACATATCATAGAACATTATTTCCTCTACAGACAAATTTAGGTGAGGTGATAATTTAATTATATGTCACTTATTGCTCAGTACCTTATATATAGCCCTGACTTTTTACTATTCTTGAGATGACATGAAAACTCTGCCAGCTGTCCTTGACCTCCAACTAAAAGATTAATCTTGCCTTACCAAGTGTAACTTGCATAGAAGCAAAAACAGAAATATCCTTCACCCCCAAAGAATCTCAATCCAAAAAAACCTCGTAATTAAAAAAAACCCACACACCAAAAAAATTAATTACTAAAAGCATTTTTTTTTCCTGAACACAAGCACGGAAAAGGAAATTTTGGCTCTAAAAGGATTACTTTTGATGGACAGTTAGTTTGCCTGAATAAACTTAACTGATCAAATAAAGTTACATTGAAACATGATACAAACACTAGCTTTGTGTGAATGTCAGACCACAGCACACACTGGGCTCGCTGTGGCTTTGCACAGCGGCACCCGCAGGGAGGTTCAGCCAAGTCCCTGTTGAGCACATGCAAACTGCAGTTCTGCAGAGACTTGCAACTTAGCCCCAGTCAAGCAGATTTCCAGAGGGACATTTGTAGCACACAGGATACAGCCTCCCTTTTCCAGTCCCTATTCTAAACCACAATAGTTTAATTAACAATTATATTTTTTCCCTAGACAATCTCTACTTGAAATTACAAAATAAAGAAGAAAAAAAAAAAAAGCCTGTTGTAACAACCTTCAAGTCTACATACTAAAACCTTACCAACATCAAATCTAACTGAAAGCAGTCTTAAGATTGTGTATGTTTCCTGTTACTATAGGCAGGGCCTGTAATTCAAAAAAGCCTTTCAAAAGAGGTGGGTTTACTTTCTTTTAAACAATGTCAACATCTCAAAGCCAAGAGCCAATGTAAGGGTGCACAGTATTGCTTCAAACTGAACATATCGCACACACACTGTAAAAATGCAACCTCTCTTCACAGACGTTTCCTTGAAAGCAGATACTTTATTCAGACAAAATAAATAGTAAAACTTACTCTCTAATGCCAGACCTGTTGGACCTGTCTCCAACCATGTAGCCCTATTACATTGTCTGGTCCTGCGTACCTCCAAGAGATTCATATCAGAAGAGACTGATCAAAGCTTCTATCTCCACTGCCCTTTCAGGAATGGAAGGAAGAAAGCAAAACAAACAGACCTTTTAACATATTTTAGCACAAATTAAGTCGGAAGCCTCAGTCCTGCAACCAGACCAAATGTTGAATTCTTCTCTCCTCACAAAGCGTCACTAACATGAGTTGTGCTTTATGCTGGCAAAGGAGTCTGTTCACTGAGCACAAGGCTGTGGGCAGACCCAGGCACCCACATCATCGTTTAACTGTCAGGTTTGTAGCAGAAATAAATACCATAATAAATAATAAAAAATAAAGAGGAAAACTTCTGCAGGCAAAACCAATGACATCATATACCACTGGATTAGAATAAATGGGCTTTAAAGCAAGCATAAATTGTACTTTACACATTTTAACTCACACCCTGTTAGGAAAACATACAGGTGATCTTGGCACCTCATTTACTTGGAAAAAAATCAGCTGTTTAACTTCATTAAGTTTTCAGATGCTACAATTAAAGCTGTAAAAAATTATGAAGTTGGTTTAAGAATATTTTATTGCAATTAGTGCTATATCAAGAGGATATATTTTCTGTCCTGAAGCAAAATATGAACTCAAACCAAAATAAATATCCATGCTGCTTACACTTGTGCAACCTTTTCATAGCCTTAGCACAAATGCAAATGAGAACACACTCATCATACTGCTGACTCTTCTCCAATTTTTATAATGCACACCTCATTTGATTACAATAACTAGATTTTGTTCTATCCAAATCAAATTAACTGTTTGTAATATCTTCTGCATAGAAAACTTTTTCCTTAACTTTATTCTAATTTGACTGTGTCTGAAACAACCTTCCACAGAGTTAGGGAAAATAAACATTAAAAAAAAAAAAAAGACAACAACAAAAGAAAACCCCAACAGCTCAGTCCGTCATACTTGATAGTGTGGTATGGCTGCATTCTTGTTATCGTTGCTTTAAATTTGATCTAGTAACATGACAGTAAGTTTTTTTGTTTTAAAAATGGTCTACTACTTTTGCCCAAAATCAAGTCATTAACAAATAATGACAGCTGTGTCAACACATATTGCTTCAAAAATATGGCCTATGATAGAACTCTCCATTGTCATTAAATTAAAGACCCATGCCTTTTGGCATAAAATCTTATGTTGCCACCAATGAAAAATATGCCTGTACCAATTTTAGGGGAAAAAAAAACCTCACCAAAAAAACCCTCTTAATACTCAGAAGTCTGTATTATGATTATGACCTCACCATTAAAATATGCAAGTCTTGGGGTACCTCTTCAGCTCTGCAGATATTATTTTAGCTGTATGATGCACATTCACTGAAGACAACAGAAGTCAGGAGCAGCCATGTCTGTTCTGCGAAAACCTTCAAAGAATTGAATCAAACAGATCTGACCCTCCGCATCTTAGATACACGAGTCCAGCTCCTGAGAGTTAGCCAATCAATTAATCATATTTTTTTCCAAAACATGGCACATAAGTCTTTCTTTTTAGCCAATATTTTACAGAGATCAATTTGGTATATTTGAATATTTTAATTTAACTTTTCCTAAAAATCAGAGTCACCTCCCTTCAGCACACTACTTTCTTTTCTTTCTGGAGATTCTACCCATCTCCTGTACCCTTCCAAGGATTTCCTCCTCACAATATTTTGCAGCACTAAGACTTGGCAAAAACAGGGTGCCAGTATTCACTGCTGGAAAGACAATTTTTTTTTCCTCTTTTGGGCCTAGATTTGAGAGTATGCACATGGAATTAAACTCTTTAGTTCATTTCTATTATGATATTCTGTTGATAAACAGATAATTTTGGAATGCTACTTCCTATAATCATATGTGAGCACAAATATTAAGTGAAGTGACAGTGAAGATAAATGCATCATATTCTTAACATTTCTTAAATGTGATATCATCTGTCATCTGTCTCCCCCTACATGGCTTTCTTTTTCATGGGGCAAGCCTGTGCATCCTCTCCACAAAATCCATTGTGTTACACCACACTGTATATATGTATATATATATGTATATATGTATACCGCACTTGTAACTAACTTTAGCATAACTACATCGTGTCCAGGACCTGCAAAGATTTATGGATACGCTTGACTCAACAGTGTCCTTGAAGATTTAACTGTTCCTTGCACAATATTATTCACTCAGGTAAGTCTTCACAGGCACACGTTCAAGGAATACGGGGTGCAGGAACTGTGTCTAAAGCTAAAGTAATAATAAGCAAGTAGTGAATGCCATTCAAACAGAGAAGTCAGAGCAAGAATGTATATGTTAAAAAGTACGACTCCTTCCTCATAACGTTGACCATAACGTTACTAAGCAACATGAATTTGCAGGCTCTCTATTGCTGCAATTACAGTGATCTCTCAGATAAAATTGGTACAGCTTCAATCTGCAATCTAAGTAATTTCTGAACCCTATAATTAGGTTTATTGGAAGGAGAGCTCAGGCTATTTCATTTCACAAAGAGTAAACAGACAATTCATTTATAGTGTTTTTCATATTCTCTACATTTTCTAACATTAAATTAAACATGTGTTTGCCTTTGTCCTCTGTTTTCTGATCTATTAAGCAGCAGATGCCCAGCCAAGAAACCTCAGTATCCTAAAGAACTGAACCATATGTTGTAGAACTTGCTGGGTTAATGACAACAGTCTCACAGAAAGACAGCAAAAAAACCATTGATGATGGCAAGCACTGGCAGGTCATTCTCTTGTCATGGAGGACGTGGACTTGGCAAACAGCATCATGTCCAAATACATCTGCTGACCAAAGCTGGCAAGGTGAGTTATATACTGTAATCAGCATAAAGCAAGAGCACCATTATGCCAATCAGCCTGATTATTCTCAGAACTTCTTACCAACTTCCCACCATGCCATCTGGCAAGCTTGTGGTGTATATCTTGTGTGAATTAAAGACCACAAACATTTTTTGACCAGCCTGCCAGGAAACACCATCACTCTTTAAATCAACTAGAACTCACCCCACCTGAAGGATCATACTTTCTAGTCTACCTTTAGTTTTTAGTGTGCACAATTCAGTAATTTCTCACGGATATCAATTTTTGGCAAGTAACTGAAGGTATCTTCATGTCTCCTCTAGATCAACCTTACAAAAACTGGAAGAGATACAAAACTTCTTGTGCATTTCAGAGTTCAAGAAAATTCAGTATCAGCACGATAACACAGAATAGCACATTAAACTATAACAGATCTCTGTCATTGCAGTGTAACATTCATCTTGGAGTGACAAAATTATTAAATATGACCTTAGAGACTTGATCATGCACATTCGAAATCAACAGGAGTTTTGCCTCTATTTCAGTGGGAATGAGTTAAGTACTATAGGCAATGTTTCCAGAACTGTTAGCAGCTCTCACTTGATAACAATAATAAGGAATTGCCAGGTGCAGATTGAATTTGAAGTCTGGTTTAAGATTTGCCTCTCATGTCCTATTGAGCACTGATATCATTTGAAAATCTGGATGCCTATTGACAGATCTAAATTCAGATTGTGGGTCCCTTTGAAATTCTGCTCCAAGATGTACACTAAAACCTTTTAGAGCCTATTAACCACACCCTTCTTCAAGTTGCTCAGAAAGATATAAAGTCATAGACACAGTCGCTCTTAAAAAATCTACTGCCAATCCTTTTAAAAGAGTTCAGTAGTTTCATAAGATTCTTCTGCTTCTTTAAAACAATGGTATATTTAAAAGTGTCTAGGTCTTGTAGCTGGAGAACTTCTGAATTATTTGGTACAAAACTATTACAACAGATTTCAGCATGTCTCTTTTTAATTGTTCCTGTCTTTTGGGAGAACACAGAAGATCCACTCCCCCTTCTCCCCCTTCCCATAGCTTTAATGAAGATAACTCAGGCATGACAGCATTTTATCTTACATAGCATCTTGTCAGATCTAAAGTCTGGCTTTCTATCCTAAATTTTATTACTATCTGCTTTCATTACATAATTATTCCTACAGGTATTTTCACAACCTGTTACCTGTTGCATATAAACAGAATGAATAGGGGGAAAAATAATTTTTATATAAAATTCTCAAAACTATTTCTTTATATTCAACCCTCCAAATCCATATCATAGCTCTGGAAAAATAACATAGAGGTATAATGTCTTTATTGTAGCATCCCTCAGTATCAGATTGCTAACAGTTACCTGTGGCTCAAAGAAAACCTGCACAGTTTTTCCATCTGTCATAGTAGTTCTCATATATTTTAAAAATAATTTTTCTTTCAGAAGTACAGAGCGTTACAACTGCACGTTGACTTGCTACCTTTCAGACAGAACTGAATGAAAGAGACCTTACAAAAACAACACTCTCACAAATCTTTTTTACAACTTTTATTCAACACATAGCTGTAGACTAAGCAGCATTGTATCCTATAGCTACATTTGCACAGCCAACTCATCACTTAGCTAGGATACTCTCATCCTACCAACACCATTTATCTTAGGAGATACAACCTTTCTCCTATTAAATATCCCATCCTACTTCACACAGAATATTCAAAGGGAGGTTCAAGGCCAGGCTGGATGAGGCTTTGAGCAACCTGGTCCAGTGGAAGGTGTCCCTGCCCACGGCAGGGGGGTTGGAACTAGATCCCTTCCAACACAAACCATTCTAGGATTAGATCTGCAGAAGGATGCATATGGTGGCAAGGAAACAATTTTCAACAGGCTTGCCACCAAATGAAACACACGCTTTTCACAAAGACTGAAAAAAAGCTCCTAATACATCAGGATAGCAAGGCAGCTATGGATGAAACACTTGCACACCAAGAGACAGAACAGAGGTCCAAATGAGTTAGCACTTACAACGATTGAGAAATGTCAGGCTAAAAGCACACCAGAAAAGTAGCTGGGCATGAAATCCTTAGTATCTAAACAATAGATATTCTCACTCATTTCTTTTAAAGCTGTTCCACTTTGCATGCAATAATTAAATCATTTGTCCCAGAAATAGAAAGGATGGTCTAACATTATAGAAAAGAGCCAAAAATGAGTTTTGTGACTAGTTGTGATGGGTTTACCCTTGGCAGGGAGCCAGCCCCACACAGACCACTCTCTCACTTCCCCCCACCTCCCAGGGATAGGGAGAGAATTAAAGGGGTAAAGGGGAAAAAAGAAAGACTCATAAGACTCCTGGGTTGAGATAAGAACAACTTAATAACTAAACTACAATAATATTGAAAATAATAGTATATGCAAATATACAAATGAGTGATACACAGTGATACTCTCACCACCCGATGACCAAGGCTCAGCCTGTTTCCAGCTAACAATTGCAGAGCAAGGAGAGTCCTGAAACCGCACTCCCAGAGCAGAGATAACAGCCCAAGTGTCCCAGACCAAGAGCTGACTGAAGAAGGGAGAAGGCCCTGGGAGAAGGACCACCCTGAAAGAGATGATCCGGAGCAAGAAAGGATCCAGAACAAAAAGGGACAAACTTCTGGAGGGCCCTCACCTATATACTGGGCACGACATGTATGATATGGAATAGACCATTGGCCACTTTGGGTCTCAATCCCGAACCTAAGACCAAATCCTAGGCTAGTAATTGGGGCTGTGCTCTCTCACAGCTTCTCCTGCACCTGCGGACAACAGAGGAGCTGAAAAACCTTGGGCTGTCCTGGCAACAACTGTAAACATCACTGTTATCAGCTTTCTTCTTAGCACAAATCCAAAACACAGCCTCTCACTAGATATTATGAGGAAAGTTAACTCTGTCTCAGCTGAACCCAGGACACTAGTGTACTCCAGAACCAAGAAACTAAGTCCAGTGTAGAAGCCTAACACACCCTAGAGAAAAAAAAGCTTTGTCCTGATCAATATTTCATTTCTTATTTCTTTTTTGATTACTTTATCCAAGCTGATGATGCTATCTGGCACTTTCACAGTGATGAAAGTACAAGAGGTCACTGGAGTTTCCTGAATTCACACCACAGCAGCAGTAAGAAGAGAAAAATTTCATGTTTGCCTGCATAACTAGAACATCTAAAAGCCAGGGTGGCTCACTATCCCCTAACTCAAAGCAGGAAAAATACCATTTCATAGCCAAAACCCTAGGCACACACAGAGGCTCTAACTACCCTAAGCAGCCTGCAACCTCTCCTCTTTACAAAATCTTTGTTATGGTCATCATCTGTCCACCCCCAGACTTCAGCTGCCAGTGTTAAAGCTTTGCTCTGATACGGCACAGCTGTGTAACCTGGACCAGGGTCCTGTGAGAAGCCTCATCTGTGCCTCCACCCACATGCCTCACGCCCTTTGGCTCCCAAGCAGCAGTTAAGCTCAGGCCTGTGCCTTAGTCTTCATATATGGCCTGTACTCTGGGTACACCCAGCTTGGCTAAGGTGAGTTCCTGGCTAGACTCAGATCCACCTGGTCAATATGGACTATCAAAGTCTAGTAAGGAAAATACATCTCATAGTCCCAATATAAGACTCTTCCTTCTTTTAAAATATATTTGGACATATAATCAGCACATAGGTTTTATATTGATATAAACATGGATTGCACAAAATTCATTACAAAAGAAAATATTTTGCCTTACCCTGAGAAAGCTTGAAGATTTTCTTCTAATTTACATTATTTTACTATGTATTTTCTGGGTAGGTTAGGTTTTACCTAACATATAAGAAACAAAAGACAGAGATAATAAATAAATTATATCTCTAGCTAGTCACTGAGATCCTGGCACTCATTTCTGGACAGTCAACAGCTCTAGAGTTCACAGGCTCCTCCAGTTTGCTTACGATATCTCTGAATGGAGGAATAAGGACTGTTTCTCCTGACCCAATCAAAGGTTGCTGAAAGGTTGTCTGTTAACCTTTGCTGGCAGTACTGCAAAGAGCCTCTTTCTGGGACAGAAGAGGAGTCATGACACACTTGCAAGGAGGTAGAAAGTTGTGCAACCCCAAACAAAAATATTTTCCCTATTAAAAAGTTAGAGAAATACTTATTTTAAGTACATGCATACACATATAAATATGTGCAAAGGATAGGTGAAAAACTATCTTTGAAAAAATGGCTCTTTCCAGTCTTAATGTCTGTTTATGGGGATAAACATATAAAGGCAATGTGCAAAGGAGCATACAATGATAAAATATTTCTCAAAAGCAGCAGGAACAACAAACATAACCCAGCGAATGGTGTTTGCACGTAAAGACCTGTCAGGTGTGATCTCTTGAAAGGACAAACTCCCCACATGCCACCAGGGTGAGCTCTCACCCAGCAAATACAGCCCCGGCTCTGCAGCTCCACCACTTTGGGTCCTTCCTTCCTCCCGTCCTTTCAGACAGGGGAGAAAAAAATAAAAAACCCACGTTATTTAAAGCTTCATGCCTTCTCTTCAAAGCTTTTTGTATCTTCCCACCTCGGTTCTTGAGCAAAACATGAGCGCCAGTGTGCAGAAATGGCGTTTCCCAAGGATATGTTCAGATCTAGATAGTCAACTTTGTAGACACAGCTCTACTCGGAAAACCTTTAACATGCACTTGAGTGATAAGAAAGCTGGCTAAGCTTGCATGAACAAGCTGGAAGCTAAACCAACACGTCTGGGTGACGCTATGCAAACAGTAACGCCAGCCGGCAGCTCCTCAGCTGCCCTACACCGCCGCAGCTGCTCTACACTCCCCGAGTTCAGCTTAGCCCTGGTGACCTGCACCAGCCCAAGGTCTGACACATCCTTATCACCAGGGCTTCTGCTGCCAGGGGACCCCAGCTGCCATCCTCGAGAGGGAAGCAGAAGTGATACTGTTGACACCGTGGGTTTGTTGGGCCCGTTTCACTGCAGGTGTTGACAAGCTCCTCTTCAGTTAACAGAGACGTGCCCTCCTCCACGATCAGAGTATTTGACCATTTTAGCTTTTTTCTCCTTCTCTACACTAACACTTCAGCCCAGCATAGCGTGGGAGCATGTGCTTCATTTCAAAGATGTAAAGTATTTCCTTGAATTTTAAATGAAAAATGTGCTGTGCCAGAGTTGAACCCCTAAATCATGCACCACAAGGCAAAAGTTGCATGAAAACAAAGGGAGCTCATAGTGGATGCCACTGCTTGGGCAACCGCTGTGGCCAACAATTTTCAGCTAAGACTTTTTTCAGCCACGGAGAATACTAATTACATATCAGAATAAGGCTTAACTATCTTGAGAAGAGTGATATTCTCTGTGATATGTTTTTTATTCTTAGCCACAGAAATATGTTATGTTGCTGCAGGTGCAGATTTTCAGTGATACTGAAACTTACAGAGGTTTTAGTATCTGAAAGGGAGGTTTTGATAATGATTAAAACATGATTATTATATCTGTCAAAGATTCTTCTAGCTACAATTCTTCCCCATAACAGATTTTGCCCTTTATGCTAGGCTCCTTAAAACCTTTCCCTTCTGTCACTCCTCTACCATGCAAACACAGGGCATTAAACTTCAAGAGACACCTTGCAGATTTCAAAAATACCTTACGGGGGGAAACTTCACAGATTGCTGACTTTTCACTAACAGCACGAGCCGCAGTGCAATCATCAGTCTCAGGAGGAATGGGATGAAGCCAACTAAAGGCCACATAGTACCTGAAGAACAAACTTTCTTCCAAACATAGAGCAGAGCAGAAATAAAAATTAAGAATACTGGAAGTATGACACTGACGTTTAAGTCAGTATTTAATATTTTTAAATAGGTTACTATTACAAATATTAAATGGCAAAAGATACAGATGAAGGGTTTTTCCCAATGTGATTTTGACAGCGTTGTGAAAAACAGTCTTAATGTTGAAACATTTATACCAAAAGCGCTTGCTGAAGGAACAACTTAGACCCCAGTCCTTTAGATGTTTAAACATCAACTCTGATGATGTGTGTAGCCTGCCTAACATCAGTAAATCTTTCATCAGATTCCTAGGACTTGCATAACAGTATGGGTATTACATCTCCTGCAAGTGTAGTGTCTGAAAAGTTCCTACAATATGCTTTGGACCTCCCAGAAATTCCTGAACCTTAAATTCACAGAAAGTTGCAACTCACCTCTAGTTCCCTCTTCAGACATACGGGTGCAAAAATGTCTGTTTCTAAAATTGCTGTCTCCACAATGCTTCTCCAGCAGTTACCTAGCCTTGAAACCACATAAGCTCTGTCAGCATCTCAGTTTTCATTCTGAAGTTCCCCAAACACTGAAAGTCTCTTTTCTGGTATTGCAAATGCTTGTTGTGTCACATAGTGATGCACCGAGCTCATTCCTGACCTCCACAAAATAAACTTCACTCTTTCATGACAGAGACATTTTAGTCCAGAAAGGAAGCGCAGCACATACTCAGTACATCAGGTTTCAAAAAAAGGTGGAGACTGCTGCCTTTACCTGTTTACCCTATTTTTATCCAGAGACTCAGCGATTAAAATATTAATCCAAGCTGAGAGTTCAATTCGTTCTCTACTTTAGGGTACTTGCCCGCATATCTCTCACCACTCTGAACGGTGATCTAAAAATGGTGGTGGAAAGGAAGAAAAAGTTGAAAAGATAGAGGTAACTTGCAACATGTTTCATTGCAGTTGTTCCACTTTTTGTGATGAATGATGAAGGATTGATTTGACTGAACATTATAGTGCCCAAGGCTCTCTGTGGATCTGGATCTGACTGTGTTCTGTACCCACAGCAATCAGGCCTCTAGGCATTCAAATTATTCAAGCTGATGAAGTTCATATAAAACATACATAGTTCCTAAGAATGGCCACCTCAGATCAGTCTGGTATCTTGTCTCCAACAGCAGTCAACTGTGGATACCTTAGCAAGAATAGAGGACAAGAGAAGAAACCAGTAAAAGCCCAGACCGTTCCTGCTCATGTTACTTATCTCACTATACATCTACTGACTTAATTGGCTTTTGCATAGGTAAATAAAGAGGATTTGTTTCAATATTAATATTGAGACCAAAAAAAATTAAAAATTAAAATAAACCAAAGGGTTTCTCAAGTCTTTAAATAAAATTAATGATGCTGTGTCATACCATAACTCCTAGGATCTGGTCTGGGGGGATAGCAATGCTGTTTCGTATGCTTTGTAATTTTTCTCCCTGTTCTTTCCCAGGAAACTAGAAATAAAATAGGTAAAGTGAGAGCACTTGATATTACTGTAACAATTAAAAAGCAACATTCCAATTTAGTGTCATTGTTAAGAGTCATCTGTGCATTGATAAGCAAGTTTTGGTAGTTGCAGAATCCTTTGTCATGCTCAGAGGTTACCAAAGTATGGTGTGTGTGTATGTGTATATATATATGTATATGAATGACACCTAATAACATCACATTACAGACACCGTATCATAGTTGTTACAGTTGCACCAAAGCACATTGCTTCTACCCAAAGGATTCTACCCAGCTAGTGATCAGAGGCGAATTCCCACTACCGTAATCTCCAGATATTAACAGGATAAACTTGCCTGTTGCTTCAATCTTTAATCTAAAAATCAACACAATAAGGAATCCATCT
>NW_010146717.1:18589-24330 GCF_000699245.1 Pterocles gutturalis
GATATTTTCACAGTCCCCCTCATCTTGTAGTCATTCCTGTTGTACCTTGTGAAATCTTTACATCCGCTCCACAACTGACTGTGCTATTGTGGTGAGTTAACCTTGGCTAGACGCCAGGTGCCCACCAGGCCCCTCTATCACTCCCCCACTTCAGCAAAACAAGGAGAAGAAAATAAGATTAAAAACTTGTGGGTTAAGATAAAAGCAGTTTAATTAAAGCAAAAGCCAGGGCCGTGCACGGAAGCAAAGGAAAAACAAAGATTTTATTCTCTACTTCCCATCAGCAAGCGATGCCCAGCCACTTCCCGGGAAAGAGGGCTTCAATATGCGTAGCAGTTGCTCCCAGAGACAAGTGTCATAACAACGAATGCCCCCCTCCTTCTCCCTTCCTTTAGCTTTCATTGCTGAGCAGATGTCATATGGTATGGCATATCCCCTTGGTCAGTTTAGGTCAGCTGTCCTGGTTATGTGCCCTCCCAAGATCCTACCCACCCCTGGGGCCCTGAGACTACCACGGGGGGTGTTGGAGAGACAGCCTTGATGCTGTGTGAGCACTGCTCAGCAGAAGCCAGAACACTGGTGTTATCAACACCTTTCTAGCTACCAATGCAACGCACAGCACTATGGGGGCTGCTATGGGGAAAATTAACTCCATCTCAGCCAGACCCAGTACAGCCATCTTCAAAGGCATCTGTCATATCTATTGCCTATTTTAGTTGAGGTCAAAAAGTCCAGGAGGGATTTGGAGGAGGAAGAGCTGGAAAGTAAGCTCACACCCAACTGGATCAAGGACTTGTACGTGCTGCTTCAGCCGAGCAAGCAGCTCCTTAGACAGCAACCCACCATCAAGTGGGTTCAAGGAAGATGTTGCCTCTCTCAGAACTGTTCCTGTTGTCTATGATGGGGTCACAGACACAGACAGTAATAGCTTCACAGGGTAAGGAAGGTGCTCACTACAGCTCACGGTCTATGGGCCCATAACGAAATATGTTTCATACCACTCTGATGTGTATTACTCTCTGGAAAGAAAGTTTACACATTAGCTAACACCATCACATCAAAAAATGATATCTCTGACCCTGGGCATCCAGCATCATCCATACCACTAATACACTGTGGGAAGAGTCAGATTCACAGCCCCATAGTAAGATTAGCTCTATGGATCCTTGGAAGCTTTCTGGTGAGATTCACTGATATTCAGCTGCACAAACTGCCGAATTTCAGAAACCCAGGAAAACAGGAGCAAAAGCAGGAGGTGAAACTACTGTTGCTAATAGAAACCTACTAAACAGCTGTATCAGAAAAGCTGATGGGCCTTCATTCATTGCCAGAAGAAGATGAAGAAGTTGTCTTCTGTCTGAGCATCAGTCAGACACCAATACTCTGGGCTTACTGTTTTCTTTCACACATGTAAAATTTAAAGTACCACAAGTCTTAAATTCCACTTTGGCTACCTTTCTCATACAGCACTTTGCTGAGTCCTGAATGCCAATCTCCAGCCTGCTGTGATTGGGACAACATGCTGAAACATACCAAACCCACTCAGGTTTGCTGAAGGGGAAGCATTGCCAAGAGCAAATGCTATTACCATCCTATATGCAAGCTCCCAGTTTATTACAAAGGACTACATAACCTCAGTTTTGCTTTTACATTCTGCTGACCTTCATTTTTTTGTCTGTTTTCCACTACACAGTGTTTTGAACCTGCTGCTTCTCATGCTCACAACAGGGCTTTCTGCAATGTTGCCTCATTTGTCCACAATCATTCTCTAACCTGAAGGTCAGTTTACATTTTTGCTAACCACCAGTTCTTTATTCCCACACTGGAAACACTGAATGTGCCTATACCTAGCAAGTTACTTCAATTATAACCAGGGAAACAAACAATTTTTCATAAACTAAACCATATTATAGTTTATTTGCAAAGAATAAAAGATTTGAAGGAACAGGTCTAAAGATGTTTGTACATGAAGCTGTAGAATATTTGGCTGTGTAGCCTTTCATAGTACAGAAAGGAAAAAGTTAACTTTTTTGTTTGGATTTTCAGCTTTTAAAACTAGAGCACAGCTGGAATCCCTCTTTGCTGGAGATGAATCACTCTGAGACTAAGAAAGCAGGTAGTCAATGCAGGATGTATTTCTCCTGATCAAAAAAAGGTTGAAGTGAAAACATGGTATTTTGGTCAATGGAAGTTCTTGATAAAAAGAGAACAGGTAAGAATAATTCACAGCATGGGCTTTTAGTGAAGCTGTCACTATTTACAAACAATAGTATTTTAATCTTGCCTGCATGTAGTTACTGTTAAAATTTTCTAATATTTGGACAATCAGCTTGAAAAGCTAGCTAATAGCAGTATTTTTTGTTTCATATTCCCATTCAGTCCCAAATATTGTAGAGCATCTTAAATAAGTGGAAATGTCTTCAGTTTGTGCTGTATGTACAATATTTAGTCCCTGAAGCAGACATTGCAGAGGAAGGGAATATTAACTCTCAATGTATTGTTTTTTAAAGATACAAATGAAGCTCGAATTACAGAGAATGCAGATAAGTAGTTCTTATACATTTCCAGTGCATGACCATGTAAGAAAGATGGGATTCAATTTGGTGGTAAGAACTTCAGACTGTATTCTCAAACAAAATCACTTATACTTCTTTATCAAAAACTGTATGACAGTACATGGCTAGTTAGCAGTGACATAAATTACAGCAGTTTTATTATCCATGAACAAAAATGGAGCATGCATTAGTTACAGACTTCAATTTAACTGTGTATTAAAAGAGGCAATATTCTGACAAAGCAAACTCATGTTTAGTTTTATGGCTCCCTTACATTTGTACCTATGTACGATGTCTTTGTCCTATGTAATTTACATCTCAGGCTCAGCCCACCACCATCAAAACCAGGATATCACCTTCTCCTAGCCATAAACTCTTGCTCTTTACCATGCTCTAGTCTGGTACATCCTGGACCTGATATAAACTGATATAATTACAGAGTATTTTGCTGGGCTAGAGAGTTAGATCAGCTCAGGAAAGAGCGACGTATGCCAGAGCTAGCACAGTAAAAGGAGGACTGTCTCTCTGGTACAGATGGAGCCTAGGCAGATTAGCTGGCTAATTTAGCTGGTTAAATCAAATACCCACAGTTGGGTCATATGAACTCTTCTCAGTTTATCTCTACAGCTATTTCTGGCAAGGTAATACTTCTTGCTAGTTGCAACTTACAGTTGGAATCATGTAGCATGCTTCAGTGAGCTGACTTCCCCACAGACACGTGGATGAGCTGATAATGTTGCATTCAGAGGACTGGAGGGGGGCTTACTCTACTGTTTGTATGGAAGAAGACGCTGCCTCTGTTCTGTTTCTCTTATCACCACTTGCCCCTGCATTCTTAGTTAACAGAGCAAATACAGCAAGCACTTAAATACACTATTTCAATCATTATGCACACAATCATCAAAGTATATCTAATTGCTTTACAGAACCCTTTAATGTAGATAAATTGCTGAAGAACTATTACCTCTTAACAATTACACCTTTCCTTTGGTATTAAATCCTGACAGGTGATACTCAGGCCTCCTTTGAATGGCAGTAGCAGTCAGTGCAACTAAGATTTTTAAAACTCCCTTTTTTAAGCAGAAATTAAGCTAAAATTATAATTTTTCAGTGGAAATTCTACTCAGATTTACTTAAAACATTGTCAGCAGTATTTGATAGTTCATAGTTTTAGAATAGATTTTTTTTAAAGTATTTTTAGAAGTTTCATATTCAAATAAGATATTTTCTTCAATTACCAACCTCCTTGTAAAGAGATCAAACATTCTTTGTGAGAGTGTAAATACTCAGCTGCCTCATTCCTGCCTATCAGTTTTGACCTCAGTAATCCAACTGGGCTTTCATACAAGCAAACAGTATAATCTACAGAAAGCAAGCAATGCCGCTAATCACATTACACTTCTTACTAGTCTGACCTCTAAAGTCAAAGCACAAAACACAAGTTTATCAGGTTTCATACCTACTTCAAAAACAACGTTCTACTTTGTATAATCATAAGAGTAAAGTAACCAATAAAATTTGGATTCCACCAAACTTAATCTAAAAATCTCTGCTGGTTTAGCACAGTCAATAACAGAATTGGTTTGCATTCCTACTATTCCAGTTACCAAAGTTCAAAAAGATTGTCATGAGCATTACATTTTCCCACTAGCAGCAAAATGACTGCTGAAACAGAACTGCCGTAAAAACCTGTTAATGCAAGAATTCTACAAGATAAATTTACTCTCTGAATCCCTATGTCTTTCGAATGCCTATTCACAGTCATAGAGCAACACATCTCACTCTGTAAATCATACAGACATAATCAGGAAATAAAATCCTGAAACCACTTGTAGGTGAGTTTTAGAAAAAGATAAACTTTCTCTGCTTAGACTCCTGAATAACTAAATGGTATTTTCAATTAAGTAAGACTACTCTTCAGAAAATAATTCTCTGAATTCACACAGCTCTCCACAAAAACCTGACAGACATTTTTTTTACTTACAACTCTGACACTGACTCTTCATACTTACTTTTCACAGTCATTCTCACATATGTTTTGGGAGAGCAACTTTCTTATTTCTCTTATAATTTATCATCAGCGAAGCAGCAACTTCTGAACAACAGCTATCAAGACTGTAAATCATACAGAAAAGCTTAATGATTACTTCTAAACAGATCACTATTGAATCTTGGCTTCATTAAGAAGAACCCAAAGGTAAGCACTACTTACTCTCAGGCAGAGGCTCCTTTCCAATTCTATAAACTTTAATTATAGAATCATAGAATGTTTTGGCACTAGATCAAAAAGGTACAACACTGAGATTTGAGGCCAAAAAAAAAAAAAAATCTATCTGGCCCACTATATAACTAAAGATGGTAAGTTAATTTTTGCAAAGAGAAATTTTTAGCTACTGGTAGACTAACTTGAGTGTTTGTGAAATCATAAACACAGTGAAGGTTTTGGGTTATTTTTAACATCTCAGATCAATAGCTTTCAAACACATTCCTCTCCAACTACAGAGTTCATTAAATCATTGCTTGACAGGTATTTTTTTTTCCCCAATCTAATGTTGAACACGTGTAAGCCAAAACAGGTGACTGGCACATGAAAGCCATGGCAGACTTTTTCAGAAAAGTGGGAGGAAGAGGGGCATAAAATATTTCAAGTAGCTTATTAACATACAAAATAAGTATATTATATTTAATCACTTGTCAGTTTTCACAACTTGAAAACCTGAAGTTGTTAACAGTGATGCACTGCACAATTTCCAGTGTTTCATTTTATAAACTGCAATCCCTGAAAGTCACATTGAAAAAGGATGGGAACATCTCATCTCCTGAGCCTCAGGCCTACCTTTTACTGGTCCCACAAACACTAGTTCCTTTTCCCGCTGACCTTCCCTGCCAGGGGCACTGGAGGAGCAGTTTGCACGCATGCTGCCAGGTCCCCTCAGACCAGCGGTGCATGGAGGCAGCTGAGGTAGCTGCTGGAGCCCTCCGTGGGGGGAAGTAAGGGCTGCTAATGGATATACAGCAGCCCCAAGGGTAGGCTAAGGAGTGCTAATAAGCTCAGAGGAGGATGGTTGCCCTGATGAGCACTGGAAAGCAGGACAACATGGAGAACTGCTAAGCACCCAGCTTGCCTGACCCTCCATCAATACAGACCCTCCCCACAGACGAGGCCGTGGGGCAGCTCCACTGAAG
>NW_010146717.1:24361-24610 GCF_000699245.1 Pterocles gutturalis
GCCTCTTTCATGGCTGTGTGCGGCCCTAGACACGCTAGAGTGGAGCAGAGAGACGAGGCCTGGGCAGCTAGGACAGCGAAGATGCCACCTCGGGGCCCGAACACCCGGAGGAGGGGGAGGCCGGTCTCACGGCGCCCCACCCCGTTCCGCGCAGCTCCCTCGCCGAGGCGGCAGAGGGCGCCCTGTGCCCCGCCGGGGCCAACTACAGCTCCCGGCACACAAGGCGGCAGAGCAGCGCATGCGCACCCC
>NW_010146718.1:0-20370 GCF_000699245.1 Pterocles gutturalis
AGTCAGGTGCAGTGGAGGGGGGTCGCGTTCGCAGGGTGCCTGCAGCCCGGGCGAGGGGTGACTCGAGGGACGGGGCAGAGGGAGGCTCACCCCGGGCTGGTGGCAGTGGGGGCACAGGACACGTTTCCCCGATGATGGAGTGTTTGTGCTGCATCCTTTTATTGTTTCTCTGTGGCATCCGCGCTGATGGTTTGGCCACATAATCGCATTGCTTAAAAGCACCCTCGTATTCAGCTGCTTTGTATCCTCAGGATATTACAGAACCGTCTTTTGAAACCACGCAGAAGGAAGCTCTGTAGGCACTTAACTGCTGTTTGATTAAGGACAACCCTGTGGATTTTGCCTGAATAAGGGACGTGTTCCCTGTCTGCGCCTCGCTCCTGCCCGGGAGCTCCTGCTAGACAGGAGGCAGCCCTGTGCCCGTTGTAATCTTCGGTGTGAACCAGTCTCTTTGGGTTAGTCAGGTGTTTGTGGGGTTCTGGTGTCTGTCAGTGTGCTCTCACTCTGCAAACGATAGTAACGTTGGCATGGCAGCACATGTGGATAACTTAAATGTATTTCTGTCTAGTTCGGGCTAGATGAGTACAGCAACCACACCTCGCTGTAAGGAAAGTGTCAGCACGTGTGTGAGTCATGCAGTAATCTCTGTGCGCATGAGGAAAGTCCTGCTGCCGTGGATTTATGGAACATTAAGTGTACATAGAAACACAGCCTATAAACAAAAAATAAAATCTCGTCATATGATAGACATCTCACCTGATGGGGATTTTAAAGGCCGTGACCGCCTGGCTTCACGGGAGCAGCCCAAGGCTGGGACCTGGTGCCCTGGGCTCTGTGCTGGGGGAGCGGCGTGGCCACGGGTGCTGTCAGGGTGCTGCAGGTGGGTTTCCAGGCTCTCCTCCTGCGCCGTGCCCTGCCGTGGGTGCCCCTGCTCTTGAGATGTTGGGCTGGAGCGGGGATTTTTCCTGGTGGATGTGGCCTGTGCTTTGGCGTGAAGGGGTTAAGCTGAAGTTGGTGTTTATGTAACTGAACAGGGAACTCCCAGCGATGAGTCCGAGGCTATCGGTGTGGTGATGCATCAGGAGGGTTTAAAGAAAGCCCAGCTTGTTGCTTACTTCCACTGTAATTACGTTGCTGGAATCCTGTGCTTCAGAGTTTCCCCAGCTGCCGAGGGGGGGCCGGGAAGGAATTTGCTTTCCCTGATGTGTGACTTGGCCTGTGGGAGCTGCCTTTGTCCCTGAGAGGTGGGAGATCTGTCGCAGCTGGAGGTGGGATGTAGGAGAGGTGGGTGGGGGGGTCCCTTTTGGCACCACGGCCTCTCAGGTGCCGGCTGTGCCTTGCTCCCGTCCCTGGGGTTACACTAACGGGCAGGCTGGGCTGAGGAAGGAGGTTTTCTAGGGGCTCGGTTCAGCGGGGGCTGCTGGGGGGGTTCGTGTCTCCCAGCTTGCGAAGCTCAGTGGGTTCACACTTTGCCAGGTGCCTTCCAACAACCCCCCAGGCTGCTCCGACACCTCGGGATTCTTCCTTCTCCTTTGGTCAGAGAAACTCTGCGTCTGGTTTTGAGTGAACTTGTTGCTTAGGGAAGAAGCTTGAATGAGTCTTCACACGTTTCCAAGAAACCTCTGAGTCAGGGCTCCTCCGTTTCTGGAGAAGGCTTCCCTTCCCGGAAGGACTCGCGCAGCGGGACATGGGTTGCGCTGGTGGCTCTGAGTCATCTGAGGGCTTGTTTTTTATTACTATTACTTCTCTTACAGAACGGTTAAACTTCCAAAGCCTTTGGTAAAGTTAGTGTGCCTGTATCGTGCACCTACCACCGTGCTTTGCCGAGGGAGGGAGCCGGCTCCGGCAGTGCAGCTCCTCCTTCCTGCACGCCTGGGATCTGCCCTGCAAACCTTCCCTGCAATCCTCCAGCCAGCAACTCCTCCGCAGGGCTGCCTGATCCCAGCTCCGCCCGTTCCCAGGGCAGCTTTTCGAATGGCAATCGAGCCTCCATCCCTGGGATGAATGATGCTGATGACTCGGGGTGAGCCGTCCCCAGCTGGGTTTGCCCGGGAAGGTGTGTGGCAACGCTCCGGGATTGCTGCTGCTTCTTGCAGCCACACTGACCTGTGTGTTCCTGTGCTGGGAAGCTGGACCATGCTCAGGGTTTTACTCGTTTAGTGTTAGTGTTCATGTAGGTTTTCAGGTCATGTCCAACATTGTCTCTCGTGAGCTAGAGTTTGCCATGTGCCAGGCTTAAATGTGAACTCTGATTATTCATCACTGATAAATACTGCCCAGGGTGTTATTTCAGTGGTAAAAGGTGCAGCCTGTTACTGCTCATATGAATCATTTTTTTTAATCTCAATTTTTGCAACAGCTGAGGTCTGTTCTGGCTGAAAGCAGAGAGGACAGGGACAAAACCCTCTGGACCAGGTCTCCAGCTCCATCCCAAATTCTGCAGCATTTGTTTCCCAGAAGAGAAATCTGGGCAGAAACGCTGCTGCGCTGGGTGGCAGGTCTTCTCCCGTCGGGTGGGAGGTGGATAATTCAGGAGTACAGAGCAGCACCGTGCTCCCCGGGCAGCTGAGTGCCCGGCTGCGGTGCCGCCTCTGTGCCGCAGAGGTTTCGAGCGCGGTGAGGAAGCCCGCAGGGAGCGGTGATTCATCTGTCCTGCGCGCACGCCCGAGCCCAGCCTGGCAGCGACTCCCGTGCAGCCCGCTCGCGTTGCCACCTGCAGCGTTTCCAGGTCAGGAGCCACACGTGGGTTTGGGGTGCTGGCGTTGGGGCGAGCGGGAGCAGCCGCGGCTCCTTCGGGTGCCTGGGGCAGCTCCTGGACTCCCAGAGGCAGGTCTCCTTCCGTGGTTGTCTCCTTGCAGAAGGAGCTTGTCCTCGGGAGCCCTGAGCTTCCAGCAGCTGCTGGTGGGCTCCGTCATCTGCTCCCGGTTCCCAGCCGGCAGCTCACCCCGCTGCCGTACCTGCAGAGCTCGGCTGGGTTGTAGGGATGGGGCTGGATGCCTTTGGGCTGCTGGTCATCACTCCAGAAAGTGTCAGTACCCGCTAACTCCTTCTGTCCCCTTGCTGCAAGATAAAGCAACAGGAGGTTGTATCAGCTGCTCCAGTGTCTTAACTAGTTCTGTGCTGCTGGGTAATCCTGTTAATGCCCCAAAGGTCCTTTTTTTTTTTTTTTTTTCCCTGCTCCCGCTATTGGAGCTGCCGCTGCTGGACTGCAGGACCCGCCTGTGCTTTAATCCGGGATGAAAAGGGCAGCTTCCTCCTCTCTTGTTTTTCTTTGTTATGCTGGGCACTGGGACATCATGCAGTAATTCGGGGATTAGACAATTTCCTTAAGCTACCTAATTAAAATACATCACATCGCCAAATTATTTGATTAATAGTTCTATTAGAGTCACAGCTAGCTCAGTAAGGAGCTTTAGACGCTTCTCCAGTAAGAGGTTTGATATATTGCATGCATCGCATTAAAATGGTTAATTAATTTTTGTGCTGGATTTGTAACTTCATTGTCTGTGTGGGACCGTTTTTGTTACAGATGGTGGGACAGGGAGCGGGGGTGGTTGGTTCGGTTTGTACAGTTTGGTTTTTGGGGGAGGGTGCAGTGAACCCACCACGTCAGTGTCTAACAGTCCTGTCCCTAGGATGCCGTGTTTTAAGGGATAAGCGCGTTTTTTTCTGGTTCTTTGCAGAAATGTTGGATCCTCTCTCTTGAGACTGCTCTTGCTGATGTTAAAATGATTTTTTTTTTTCAGTCTTCAGAATTGGAAAGTCCCAGCTGTCTGTGGGGTGCCTGCAGACAGAAGCGTTGCTGCAGGGGCCGGGGGAAGCTCATTGCCCTTACGAGGCTCACCGCCTCTCATGGAAACATTCTAAATTCTCAGCTTGGGGCTATTTTCAATCTCAGCTGTGCTGCAGCATCACCAGCTCCTGTGTGGGACTCACTCACTGCTTGCGTGCCCTCTGCTCGCTGTGTGCGAGGAGGAGACCCTCGCAGCGGTTTTCTCTTGGAAGGCGCTATGCGCTGGAGCGGCGATGCTGCCGGTGTCCCTCTGCGGGGCTGGGGGCTCCTGTGGCTGGGGACCGGGGGGTGGGCTGGCAGATGCCTTAGCATGCTGCTGGTGGGACGGGACCCCCACCTCACGCTCTGGATCTGAGCGCTCAGGGCTGCTGCAGCCTCATGTTTCCACTTACAGCTGTGGAGTCGTCTTACGATGCCCAGTTTATTGTGGCTTCTGTCTAAAACTTATTTAAAGCTTGTTCTGCCGGGACATGGTTCAGCTGCTGCTGTCTGAGCCGTACCAGCCTCCTGCTGGGAGTGCTGCTGGCGGTGGAGCCCCTTGAAACCAGAGCATTGTCAGCCCAGCTCAAGCCGGGATTAGATGACTTTGCAGGCAGAAAACACCCGCTGGCTCCGCAGGGAGGGGGACCCTCCTGCATTGCTGTTTTGTGTTAAGATTTTCCTTAAACCCAGTCTCAGAAGACTGCTCTTAGCCCTGTCCCTAGTGGGTGGCCGCTCATTCTGGAGGAGGCTCCCAGCAGGAAGCCCATGCCCTTCTGACCCATTTCCTCGCTCTGATCGGGTTACACAACCTGCAGAAAAGGGAACAATCTTCCCGCTTCCTCACAGCACCCTCCCCAGTTTCCTCTGGGACCTTCCTTCCATCTGACCTCCTTCATTCCAGTCTCGGAGGAACCTGAAGTGCTCCCGGGTGAACCCGAGGTGTTTGTGGGGCTCTCTGCCCTCGCTGCCTCGTGCTGCGGCAGGAACCCAGCGGAGAGACGGGGCAGACGGGGCCGTGAGCGGTGCGGGATTGTCTGGAAGAGCCGAGCGCTTGCTTGTGTTGGTGTTTTTCTCTGTGCTGGAGCTGTGATATTTAAGTCAGTGAATGTCCTTTGAGCAGCGGCAGGGCTGGGACACCTCCGCTCGCTCTCGACGTGGGGACGACTCATACCGAAAGTGCCGGCGGGTGTGCAGGCTGCCTGTGCGCCATCGGCACGGTCTGCCTGCTGAACGTTGTTCGTCAGAGTATGAACAGCTTCCCTGCTTCAATTCAGATCTTTAGCGGTCGACCGGGTCACGGTGCTGTGTTGTGCTTCGGGTGGTGCTGGGAGCTTGGTTCCCGTGTCCCAAATGTTCCTTGTGCGTTTTTCAGCTGATCTACCTGGGTGCTGGTACAGCGAAGCAGCTTGGATCAACAAATGCGTAACGTGCGATGTCTGAGGGCTAAACTTGCAGCACTTGGTAGAGGTGACACAGATTCAGTTCTAGAGTGTCTGGTTTAAATCCCAAATCCCTCCTGTTGGAAGGACCAGATGAACCATTAAGCAGCGCTGAATTTGAGTTGAATTAGCGAGTCCTTTTATTCTCATGTGACACCAGGAGCTTCAGGCCTTTCCTAAGCCAAAGCAAACACAGAGGTTTCAAGCCGCAGAAGTTTGGTGCATACCACGTTATCGTAATCAAGAATAATCCAGAACCGCAGCATCAAGTGTATCTCGTTTTGCATTACAGAGTCCTCGACCTTTCGACCATCCAGCCTTCTCCAAGGTGATGACTCCTGTTTCCTGAGACGTTGGAAAACCTAGTTTGGAAGAAGAGTAAAGATACAGTTGATGCTGAACTACGTGAGTCCTCCGATTATTTTGTTTACGATAACGCCGTTTGCACCAGCGATCCCTATCCAGCTCGGATTGCACAACGGCCCTTGTCTCAGAGTTTCTGAGCAGTGGGGTTTCTCCACTGGAAATCTTACTCATACGTTTCCAGCAGGGATGGTGATGTTGCAAGGAGTGGAGAATTTTGTAAAGCACAATCCAGCATTATGTCAGGGTTGCAGAATGAGCAGAGCCAGGAGCACATGGAGCTCAAGATTTTGTCCTGATCAGTTTGCTGGAGCTGGTAGCACTCCCTCCGTGGGAGGTGTGAGGAGCTGGCGGCAGCCGGCAGCGCAGGGATGTGAGGCTGCTCCCTTATCTCTCTGGCTATCTCCTATCCGTGACAGGTACTGCTGGATGAATTAACGCGATGAGATCATGCTTGTGTCCACAGAAAGGGTGGAACTGCCAGAGGGTGAATTTCATTCAAAGTGTGGTGATTTATCAGCCTCTTGCGTGGCGAAACGCTGAGACTTTTTTAAAACAAATCAGTACAACGCAAAAATATTTTCCCAGTCTGCTGCAGTAACCTCTTAGGGAAGACTACTCGGGCTTGGTTTTGACTTGCTCAGAGTAAGAAAATGGATGTGTGCCTAGTTCCTCTGCTCCCCTTCCTCCCTCAAAAAAACCCCAACAACTCTGAAATGTTAGAGCACGAGCATTTAACGTGTAGGTATTTGGGAAAGTCTTTGAAATTATTTTCCAAGAGGTAAAGGTGAAGAGGAGGTGTACTGGGGACAAAACTTGGGTCTGATGGAGCTGATCTGTGCCTGCGCTGAGCACGCAGCGGGTGAAGGCTGGCCTGGTTCTTTTCAAAAAAAATTTTCTTTGGGGAAGAAATGTTTTAGTTGCAGACGCTTGAATTTATTTACCCCTTTAGGTTTTGATTCTGCAGTGCCACCTCAAATTCCCTTTACATTTCTACACAGCAGAAGATGCGTGTTGGAGATCAGATTTTCTCCAACACCTGAATAAGCAGGAGTGAGTTAGGCTTGTAGTTGTTTGTGCTCAATTGCAGTGATGTGTGGACCTTGAATAAAGACTTGGATGCAAAGCGTGAGATTCACATTTAATAGATTAAATTGTTCTTTGCATGGAGGGGTAGCGCAAGGGCGCACGCGTACGGGCACCGTGGGGCTTCCTTCCGCTGGGGTGTCTGTTAGAGGCAGTGACAGCGTGTTAAACCTAAATAACACATCACACCTGCACGTGCAGGCTGCAGGGATCGAGTTTTGTGTGTTGGGCTCGTATCTCAGCTGGACTGGATGTAGATAGATGGAGCTGTAAGAAGGTTAGAGCCTGAGGAGGTATGGGGTGGGGGGGGACTAAGACTGAAAATACATTTTTGAGAAATCATTGTTAAAGGACCTGAATCCCAACCATAACTAACGTGTTTCAGTCTGGTATGCCCTTACTGGAGCAGGTGACATATTTTGTTCATTTGTATGGTCAGTTTTGTGTATTCTTGGCCATTTGAGGAGCAAACTTGAACCTTTGGAGTTAGTCAGCAGGCTGTGATGCCTGCTGGGAGGTCCTCTGTGAAGGAACCCACAAAGGTCCATGGGCTGATCAGGAGTAGACACCATACAGAAGGATCACTTGGGCATTTTCTTTCTGAGTTTTTTGGAACATGTTAATTTGCAAACTTGTTTTTGCTGTAAAACAAGCTTTAGTTATTTTGACTTGTTCCCACTGTGTGTCTCAAACAACTGTTGTAGGAAATGTTGCTTTGAATGGCGAGGCTGGTGTGTACCTTCAGAAACGCGTGAAGCCTCCAGCCCCCAGCTGGTCTGTCAGTGATGAGCCACGGCTTTTTGTAGAAACACAAGTAGGCAGAGACGCGAGTGCATCAGTAGGTGAAAGCCTTTCAGCACAAAATAAGGGACGGTATAAGAAATTAATGGAGTTGCTCATCAGATGTGATCTTCTTTCTCTTTCAAGAGCCAAGGATGAAGCGGCGAGCATCAGACAGAGGAGCTGGGGAAACGTCCACTAAGGCAAAAGCTCTTTGTTCAGGGATCTCTGGAAACAACGCCAAGAGAGCGGGCCCCTTTATACTAGGTAAGCGGGGAGGGTTTTCTTCTTCTTCGGTTTCCAAGGTAGCTACTGATTGCAAAACTGAAAATAAAAGGCACTGTAGAATGAGGCAAAGCAGATGTGTAATTCAGCCTCATACCTCAGACTGCAATTCATGTGATGGAGCAGAGCAGCGGCCCTTGGAGCTTCTGCTGGTCCAGCTAAGGAGATCTGTAATGCCAATACAGCGAGGCAGGCAGAGCTTGTAAGATAAACATGAGCCCTTTGCTTTTACCCTTTTTTTTTTTAAACTGCATTTTTAAACTTTATTAAAGAGCAAATTCATTCAGAGCTTTTTTTTTTGGTTAGAGCTCTGGGGAGGTGTTGAACCCCACTTGCCTGGAATATGCTGGCAAACCAGCGTGTAGGCAACTGAATAATGCAGTAGCCGTCGGTATAAACAGTATGTGCCAAGGCAAGACCGCTCTGCTGCCTTCTGAGAGTTGCTAGAATAGCTGTTAGTTCAGAAATAGTTATATAAACTGTCAAAGACCAATGGATAATCAGTTGGAAGCTGATTGATCTAAACTGAAGAGTGGAGACTGTATGTTAACTTGAAATTTGGACGAATCTGCGTACCTGAGCGGTCCCTGCAGAGGTGTGGTAACAGCTGTTGCCATGGGTGTTGCTGGGAAATGTAAAAGCCGTGTGGTTCAGGCATGCAGAAATCTGAATTTCTGAAAACAGCTGTGCCCCGTGTGGGCTTTTCTTAAATGTTTCTCCAGTGAACAAATTAAACGTTGTCCAAAAAGGTTTGAGTTCAATACCTTTTTTTTTTCCTTTAGATTGTAACTTGTGGAAACACACTTAGTCTCCTGCAAAAAAGGAACTTGGTTTAAACTAATGCAAACTGCGTGACACTTGCACACTGATGTAACCCTGAATTAGTCATTGCTGCTTGAAGGAAAACAAGTCTGGTTTTGCTTTGTGTTGTTAGGTCCACGTTTAGGTAACTCCCCTGTGCCAAGTATTGTTCAGTGTTTGGCAAGAAAGGATGGGACAGATGACTTCTATCAGCTCAAGGTAAGCAGACTGCAGGGCTTCAGATGTTCAGGGCTCTCTAACTTTATCTCTCACGACAGAAGCACTTGCAGCAGCGTGAGGTGTAGGCTGAACCGTGCGCTGTCAGAAATGGCAGCTGGAACTTCCCCTCGGCAGGGCAGTTCTGCCAGGCATAGATCTGGTGTCGAGATTAGCCCTGAGACGAGGCCTGTGTGGCTGCTGGAGCGCTCTGCTCTGCTGTCCCTGAAGTGGGGGCGGATAGAGTGGGAAAAGTCACCTGGGATGTTTGCAGAAAGCCACCTGAGCAGCTTTCCTGTGCTAGTCAAGCTGATGCTGTGCGTTCTGCACAGATGTTCAAACAGGTTTGTGGCAAGTGTGCAAACACCAGAGCGATTACATCAGCTGTTAAACACATGTGAATACCAAAAATGTGAGAGGTTTGGGGGCATTTGGGTTTTTCTGGGAGCTATAAAGGTCTTTTCCCTTTTCCTGAAGATTCTCACCTTAGAAGAAAGGGGCGATAAGGGGATTGAAACCCAGGAGGAGCGACAGGGCAAGATGCTGCTGCACACGGAGTATTCTCTCCTTTCCCTGCTCCACAACCAGGAAGGAGTGGTTCACCATCACGGGCTCTTTCAGGTACCGCTGGTCACCATCCAGGCTGCGGGAATGCCAGTAACTGCTGTTGGCTTGAGCTGCCTTTGTTTAATGTACGGTTCGTGCTGACCCCGTTCCTGTGTGTGAAGAGTGACAGCACACCGCTGCGATTAACCGCTGCTGCTGCCTCAGACAAGCAAGTGTGTGGCAGGGGCTTTGGAGAGTCAAGGGGGATGTAACTGGTTTCGGGATGTGGGAGATGTGAGAACATTCAGAGGTGGGACAGGTGCTCAGCAGTGTCCCCTTCAAGTGGGAAGATAGCTGCTTCACAGGCGAATTAATTTGTGTATCTTCTTTTTGAAATCCCAACTGGGGGCAAAGATCAAGCACTCTGAGTGCATTTGCTTATTTTGAGGTCACCATGTAGTTATTTATTCTCTAGTGCTCTGTACGTAAGTACGTGTGCCCAGATACCTTCCCTGAACTATTGCTCGTTTGTTTGCCTCCCCGCAGGACCGAGCTTGTGAAATTATAGAGGATCTAGAAGCCAACAGAATGGTCAGAAAAATGAAGAAGCGCATTTGTCTTGTGTTAGACTGTCTCTGTGCTCATGATTTCAGTGACAAAACAGCAGATCTGATCAATCTGCAGCATTATGTCATTAAAGAGAAGAGACTGAGCGAGCGGGAGACGGTAGTGATATTTTATGATGTGGTACGAGTGGTAGAAGCATTACATAAGGTAAGGTCTTTGTTGCCCCTTTCAGTGCTGGAAGGCTGTTTTCCCACAGTCGTGTAATAGATGTTTTAACCCTTCCTTGCGCAGGCAGTGGCAGCCTGCAGAGCAGGGATGTTTCAGCTCTTTACTTGTAGCAGTGTTCTGCATCAGACCTCATGCTTCAAGCCACAAAAAACACTTCACGCTATTTCCTAAATCACAATGCCAAGAATTGATTTCTGAGATGAGAACCTCAAACTACACGTTTGAGATTAATGAACTAGAAATTATTGTAACTAAAATAAATTCTGCTGATGTTTGACTTACCCTGTGAGAAGGGACACCCATCCCTCCCTGGCAGAGGAGATGCTCATCGTATTGGTCTTACTGGCCCTGGACGCTTCTGTTTCCAGACTCTTGGTTTCAGTCAACTCGGTCTGTGTGTTCAGAGCAGCAAATTTCCTTGTTCTGTCCCTCTGACCAGAACCGAAAATGAAGTGCACAAAGTACCCAGGATGCCGCCTGACTTGAAACCTTGATCTCGGTTATTGCTGAGAATGAAAATTACATGACTTCAAAAGATTCTGAGTGCTTTTTCCCAAGTGTCAGATTCATACTTCTGTAACAAATATGCTTTTGCTGATGTTCTACTACTGTATGTTTTACAGAAAAATATTGTGCACAGAGACTTGAAACTAGGAAACATGGTGCTAAACAAAAGGTAAGTGCTGGAGAGCTGCTGTTCTGGCAGTTGTCTTCTGTTTCTTCCCTGAAGCAGGTTTCTATTAGAAACACAACTGAAGGCAGCACTTTTTGAGAGTGCTCTCGTGTGGGAAGGGTGAGGGAAGTGGAAACAGGCTGCGCGAAACTACAAATCCAGTTTAAAGTTTTGTTAGTTAATGTCCAAAAATTGAGCCCAGCCTAGATAGTTCAACTTTCCCCCAGCTTAGTGACCCTGTATCAGCACTTATTTTTGGATTCTAACTTCTGAAAACTGAATTTTGTAGTAATTCAGAAACCTGAAAGAGAAATGCTTATTATATATGTATACACATAAATTAATCTGGTCAGTGGTTCTGTTCTCATAATTCCCTTTCCATTGTGCTAGAGGAATTCCCAACGCTGCCGTCTGCACTAGAATCACAGCACTGTTAGGTCTTTGACTGTTGCACTGCTGTGTTTTTGCTAGCAGTAAAATATTTACTTACCTAAACAAAAGTTCTTCTGTCTGGTCTGTATTTGTGCTTGCAATAGCTTCCTTGTTCCCGTTAGCTGGTTTGATGCACACCCCGGTTTATGATGCCCGGGTGCTCCCTGTGTCTGGGATGCTGTGCAGCAGGAGGGACCAGCCCCCCCAGAGAGCGGGCAGCATCCGTGGGGCGAGGCCAGCACCAGCGAGAGGCAGCCGGTGGTAGCGTGCGCTTGGCTTGGTGGATCCTTGGAGTGTTTTAGTTGTCTTGGGTTATGTAGTTTTTCAGTTGGCAAGCTAGTTCCAGTTCAGATACTCCGCTGTGTCCTGCAGTATTACATTACTGGCTAAGTATTTTGCGCTAGCTGTAAGAATGAGTGGAATTCATTGTCTTTTCACACTGTCTGGTTTTCTGTGGAATGAATACGAAACTGGAAGGCTTTAGGTCTGCAGGCTCCGAGTCTGTACAAAGCGTGCAGGTTCGCGGTGGTCACGGCTTGCTTTTGCTCATCCCTAAAGCTGTCTGAAAGCAAACAGATTTTACCTGCTGAGGCTGAGCTGCTTGGTTCCCCCCACACACAGCAGATAGGGGTTTTCAGGGCCACCTCTAAGTTGTTTTAAGTTGTTCCTTTAGAACTGCTTTAAGATCAATCTCTTACCTCCTGCTTGCTGCTTTGATTCTCCTTCTTGCTAGGAAGAGGCAGACAAAGGTTGTTGCTTTAAAGGATCCACCCCAAGCTACCATTTTTTTGTGGGCAAGCTGTGCAGTGGAGCATCCCACTGATGGAGCTGCAGGAGGGGCAGGAAAGGGGAGGTATCTGAGGCTTTGGGAACACACTTGCCAAAGTCCTTTCTTGCATTACGGTGCTGTGTTTCTGCTGTTTGCTAGCAAGGCCATCAGCTTTGGTGAGGAAAACTGTAGCCTCTACAGCAGTGAGTCATACAAAGGGTGGGTGAGGCATAAGAATAGATCACCATGGAGAGGACCAGTCATTTGGGCTGATCAGAAATGTTTGTTCTGTTCCAGCCGTGCTCACACAAGAGCCAGGTCTTTTCTGCTGGAGGGCGAGTGAAGGCAGCTACGTATCGCTGCAAAGTCCTGACCAGGCACGTTTTGCCCTGGGCTAATGAAGATCCCCCAGATGGACATTAAAGTGTCACAGGGTTTCCAATTAGCCAGTGCAGTAGCTGGATGATTACAGATTAGATCAAATTTCAGTGACTAAATAAAACCAAGCAACCCTGAACATCTCAGTGTCCTTTAGAACACTTTGTCTTTTAAATCTTTAATGAATTCTGCAGATTGTTACTCAGCCAGGGAAGCCTCCTGACAGTTGAAGCTAACGCTTCTTAAACACAAGTCTGTCTCTCTTAATAATCAGCTCTCCATTGCCAGCCCACACTCAGTTTTATTTCACTTGTCTGTTAGATTTGCTGGAAATATTTTTTGGTTATTTTGACTGACTTAATTCATGCTCTCAGGCTCTAGTTGTGCAATACTGATCAGGAATAGAGAGAGCTTCTAGACATTGTTTTTCTGTTCCATCCTTTAAGTAGTATGTTAAAATCCAAATTATCTGAGTGAGATGGAAGATTAAATGTGGTAGTAATTTTGTTATGAGATCACTTTTCCTGGAAAAATTCATTAGTGGTAGCTGGCAATGCTGTAGGGAAGTAGGGATGCCTTAATGCAGAAGTTGTGTGTTCCTGTGGATCTCACCTTTTCTGAAGTGCTTCAGCGTAGCAGGTTTTTTAGATGATGTGACTTTCTCTGCTCTGCGTACTTTCATGTGGAGTCCTGCAGATCAGGTAAAACCGCCACCAGACTGATGCTGGGGACTGTTGGGTAACACAGAAGTGGTTGAACTGAAGCCGGTCACAGGTCCTGCAGCTCGTCCGCTGGCGAGGCGTAAGGGCACGGAGGGCAGGCGCGGGGCTGTCCTTCTGTAGAGCGTCATCCCTCAGCCTCCAGAAGATGTTGTGTGGAGAAGATGCCTTTAGAGATGGTAGTTGGGAAGTGTAGGGGAGGATCAGCTGTTAAAATAAACATCTGCTTTCTGCTCACACCCTGCACTGGTCAGCAAGCACGGAGGTGCAGGTCCTGGAGCGGTGCTGCTGCTGGGGTCCGTAGCTGCCAGAGAGTCTCTTACTCCCCGTAAGAGTCTTGCAAGCCATGCTGACGGCTGTGGGATCCCTCCCTGTCAGGTGGAGTTGATCTCACAGCTCTGCCTGTCTTTTCCCAATGCTTCAAGCTTCCCAAAAAGCCCCACAGCCACCTCCGTGGGGTTCACTTCCTCTGTTTGTGCTGCCCATGCAGCTCTTTGTTCACTGGTGCCTTCTGATTCTCCCCAGGACTCATCGAATAACCATAACGAACTTCTGTCTCGGAAAGCACCTCGTCAGTGAAGATGACCTGCTGAAAGACCAGCGAGGGAGCCCTGCCTACATCAGCCCAGATGTGCTCAGCGGTAGGCAATCCCCGCAGCCGTCGGTGGGAGATCACAGCCCCCACTCTCAACACCCCTTTCATTTATCTGTGGCTCTTGACAATAAAGGAAAACCACCTAGTTCTGTTCCCATGTGCAACCTGCCTTCTGTGAGAGCCTCTTAATTAGGGTCTGATTATGAGCCTTGGTCTGTTTTTCCAACTGGGAAAGCATGGAGAGAAGGAGCGAGTGTAACTTCTTTCTTAAGGCTACTCTGAACTTCAAAGCTAATTAACAGGCCTGTTCCTAAAGAAGTCCGACTGCAGTTCTGTTTCCCATGTCTGAATCTTGTTCCTGAGGCTTCCCTTGAGCTGCAGGTAGATCCCAGGCCGAGGAGGCAGTCGGTCCGAGTCCCGCCATGCTGTCAGTGCTTTCCAGGCCGTACGCTAAGAGGAGCCATTGCTGCAGCTGCTGCTTCTTCCAGAAGGGAACTAGCGACCCTCTGGGTGACTTTGGGGCCGACTGAGAGGAGTTACTTAAAAATAAAGGAATGATCACAGCAGGCCAGACTAGCAGCCTGTTGGGGCTGTGTCTTGTCTCCAGCAGTCTGGCCTTTAGAGAGCAGCTTTCCCTGATTTCCTCCCACCTTTTAACCGTTTGCAGTGCATGGGACTCTAAGGACCAGCTGTGGTTCCTCTCTCTAGTTGCTTCAGGAGGTTTTTCTTCCATGAACTCTGTAGCTCAGTGCTCCCAACGTGATCTGCCGGGCAGGTCTGAGGCTGCTTCCCTCCTGGGCAGGACTGAGCCAGGAAGGGAGCAGAGGCAGGCGGGAGGTGGAACGTGTGTTTTTCGCAGGCCTTTCCTGTTGTGCAGGATATCCTGAGGCCTGTCACCAGATGGATGATATGAGCCAACGGCTCTGCAGGCGCTTGGAGAGCTCGAGTGGCTGGTGTCTGGTGAGGGCTGCGTGGAGCTGCTCCTTCCTGCTCGTCCGGGCACCCTTCTGTCCTGAGCATCAGCCCTGAACCCTCCCTGCCAGCACAGCTCGGCTGCAAGCACCCACAGTTCCTCTAACGGCTCTCGGTGCTGGATTGACTGGCCTGTCTGTAGTCCATGCACCACAGGGAGCTGAGCAGGCTCTTTGCTGACTTCTGGCAGCTGAGGTTGTTCAAAACCCAGCAAGGAGCAGCCTTAGTCACCGGTCTGCCCCTTGCCCAGCACTGCCTGGGCTGGCCTTCGGGTGCAGTCGCACTGTGCTCCTGCTCCAGCATCTCTCCAAACAGCCCTTCCCTGCGGGTGTCTGTGCGGCCGCATCCTGTGCTCTTGAAAACGCTGTTCTGGCGTGGCTCAGTCTGTAGCTCCCCTCCGAGTACAGAGGGAAATGTTACTTGAGGACATTCCAGGCTTCACCACCACCTTCAGACTCTGAGCATCCCTCTGTCTGTATTGCTGATGCTCCTGTGCGAGAGGAAGCTAAAACGCCCGAAGGATTAATCACTGGTTTAGGTCTCCAGAAGAAGCTGTCTCTTTGCTCAGAGATGGCTTGTGTGGCTGCTGAAATGTCACCGTAGGAAAAGCTGGAGGAGGAGGGAGAGGTGCCTTTTTGAGCATATAAAGCAAAGAATAATTAGTACAAATAACAAATGGTGCAGCAGTGACTCACTGGGTGAGTCAGAGGAAGTCATTCCCTTGCTCCTATGCTGTGGTGCAGCGCTGGAGTTTAATTTTTTGACCCTCATGTATGCTGCTGTTTGCTGATTTCTCATGTGACTGAAGATGCTTTAAAGCAGCGTTTCCATCGAGCGGCTCCCAGGGTGTGCTGGGGCTGCAGCAGCTTTTGGGAATGCCTCTGTGCAGGGGTGGCACCTTCCTGCACCCTCCGCAGCGTCACGGCAGATCTCGGCTGCAGCTGCAGTGAGGTTGGTGTTCATCTTGGGACTCTTTGCCTATGGAGCACTTACTCTTCTCAGGATGTCTTCCTCACCTCCCTGTGCCTTGTGCTCGCTTGCCCTCAAGCTCTCCTTTTGTGGCAGCCTCGCAGCGGGGTGCATCGGTGCAGCTGGGGGCTCAGCGCAGTGTGCAGTTGTTCTGATGTGATGCTCTGGGATCACCTCGAGGCCGTTCGGTAGGGCTTGCCCTGCTCTGCAGGGAAGGGGAGGATGCCTGCGTGGAGGTGAACATTGTGCTCATTTGCAAAGGATGCATCTTCCAAAGAGGTTCCTGGTGTCGTCTTGAGCATTTTGATTCATGCTTAGAAACAAATGAGCACATGCAGGAGTTGCTTCAGTGCCCTTACTGCTGGTGGCGGGCTGCAGAGGTGAGCAGCATCCTAACGCCTGTTGCTTTTGTCTCCTTGCTCCCTGCAGGACGGCCGTACCGTGGAAAACCCAGCGACATGTGGGCGTTGGGCGTGGTGCTCTTCACCATGCTCTATGGCCAGTTCCCCTTCTACGACAGCATACCTCAGGAGCTTTTCCGCAAAATCAAGGCTGCCGAGTACACCATCCCCGAGTGAGTACAGCCTGTCCAGGGGAGACCCTTCCCTAGTGCCTGTGCGGGTGGTGCTCTGGCCCTTACTGAGACAGCCAGAGCTGGGGGGGCTTCACTCAGAGCCCCTGAGGGTCACAGCAGTAATGAGAATACAGATGGTGTGCGGTAGGCACCAGGGAAGCAGTAGCGGAGCTGGGACACCTTGTGCAGAGGTGAGAAAGGCCCCGTGCTGCAGAGACAGGGAATTGACCCCCTGGTTAACTCTGGATCTGTCGGTCAGAGCAGAGGTGGCTCCTCTAGTCCCCGATGGGTGCTGCCAGCACGTCCCGACCTGTGCTCCCAGCACGTCCTGCCTGCGGCTGCCTCTGCCCGCCTCGGGCACTCGGGCTCACCAGGCGTTCTCTCTCCCAGGGATGGACGGGTCTCAGAAAACACTGTGTGCTTGATCCGAAAACTGCTGGTCTTGGATCCGCAGCAGCGTCTGACAGCTTCTGAAGTGCTGGATTCCCTCAGCTCCATCATAGCCTCGTGGTATGTGCGAGAGCAGAGCCGGGAACATGGCGTGTGTTATTGCAGCTGTGGCCAGCAGACTGCTGCCAAATGGGACACCAGAGGAGGATCCGTGAGAACTGCAAAAAAGTCTTTAAATCCCACGTCTCGACCACCGATGTCTGCTGCTGGGTACAGCTGGGGTGGCCTGTACAAATGCTTGTCACTGTGGCTGAGGCTGGGGTCTGTAAATCACTCACATCCCAAACCAGCACTGGGGTACGGGAGGGGCCTCTGCAGCTCTGCCCCCCTCCTGCTCCCCAGGTTTGATTTTTAAAGAAGTCTAAGGGTCAGAAATGTCTGACACATACAAACAGATGCAGCCCAATGCAGACCCTTCCTGCAAGCCTGCTTTACTGTTAAATAAAAGCAAGCGTGACATCTCTAGAGGGAAGAGCAGGAGATGCTGTTACAGGTGGGAACACCGCACATGCAGGGTGGGGACGCCTTTGGAGGGTAAACCTGACTCTGGGACTGGCACGAGCCCAACTGGGATGAGATTCCAGTAGCAGACTCCAGCAGAACTGGATCCTGGTGGTGTTTGCTCGGCGCAGCCTCTCTCGTCAGCCCCATGACCTTCTGTCTGTGCCGCACAGCGTGCCTGGGCGCAGTTCGTGCGCTGCCTGTGGAGTCAGCAGTGCAGTCTGTGATTTTTGGAGCTGCGGCTGTTTTCTCTCCTACCTATGCAAGAGTTAAGAGTTCCACATCCTGTTTAAAAACAACCAAAAAAGGCAGCTCTGGGGTTATAACGTGATTTCATCCCAGGGAGGTTAAACTGGCAGTAGCGTCCTTTAGCAGCTGCAGCCGGTGTGGCATCCCGGCAGCGCTGTGCTGCACTGGGGTGGCCAGGGATGGCCCTGGGCAGGGTGTGGGGTGAGGGGGAGTGACGTGGGGCCGTGCTGCAGGTCCCTGACGCTGTGCTCTCCCCCCAGGCAGTCCATGTCCTCGCTGAGTGGCCCTTTGCAAGTGGTGCCAGACATTGATGACCAGGTGGCTAACCCCGAAAACCCCCAGGAGGTAGGTTTGCTGTGTTTCCGCGCCCCCGTGCCGAGCCTGGTCCCTTGGGGACCTGGCTGTGGCCGCTGTGTCCGTCGCAGCCTTGCGCAGCGGAAGGAAAGGCTCACGCTGGCGGGACCAGGAGTGGCATCCAGCTGGCTGTGCTGCCCTGGGTGTGTTGGAGGGCAGCGTGCTCCTCTGCGAGCGTCCCTCGCACACCCCAGGAGCTCCGGTGCACGGGGAGGGCTGGAGGAGCTGGTGGTGTTGGCTCGGGCTCCTCAGCAAGTGCTGCAATAGGAACAAACATCCTGTTTTCTTGCCAGTGAAGAAAACTTCTTGTGTTGGAAGTGACGGCCGGTGACCTCACTGCCTGGGGACAGCTGCATAGGAGCTTTTGCTGCGATGCCGCAGCCAGTGTTGCTGCGCCCGGGGCAAATCCCTGCACTGGGCTTGGGGGATGTGAGCCTGGGGTCAGGCAGCTGCAGGCTCTGAGCGTCTGGCAGGGCTGGGGTGAGCTGTGTCCCCAGAGCCACCGAGGTTCCTGGTGGCACTGACAGCTCGTGGGCAGTCCTGCCCCTGTGTCCGGCAGCAGGTCCGGGTCCTGCATTGAGCCTCAGCTGGTCAGCTCAAGACCACTGGGGAGGGGCTGTGGGACCATTGCGTGTTGCTGTGGCTCTGATGCAGTGGTTCTCTGGCAGGTGAAGGTGACGGAGGAGTGCTCACAGTATGAGTTTGAGAACTACATGAGGCAGCAGCTGATCTTGGCTGAGGAGAAGAACACCTTGCATGAGGCCAAGAGCTTCCTCCAGAAGCGGCAGTTTGGGAACATCCCCCCGGTGCGGCGCCTGGGCCACGACGCCCAGCCCATGAACCCCTTGGACGCAGCTATCCTGGCCCAGAGGTATCTTCGGAAGTAGCTTCCCACGCGTCCGAGAGCACAAGCGCCATCCTGCAGTCTGCCTTTCACGTCGCCTACTACAGCTCAACAGCAATACCGGTGTCCCGTGATGGAGAATAATGTAGCAATTCTTCTGAGCTCTGTTCAGGGACACACACTCGCTCTGGAGGGAGAAAACTTTGGAAAAAGCTAGTTTTGGAAGCAGCAACCTCTTGGCATCTTCTGGAATCTTGTTTTTTAAATCGAAGCCTAGATGACTAATCTGCTTTTAATCATGACTGTAATCTACCTCTCTTGTCTTTTTAACCATGCTGTTCTCTGGATCGAGCAAAGTTGTGGGAAAGGAGAAGACTACAGAGGGTGAAGCCGGTTTGCTGGCACAGGAGCTGCGGCTGTGCAGCACGGAGAGTCGGCTGATTGTGTTCGCTCCATATGGTTTGAATAAGCTTAGATTTATCAGGGTTTCTGGAAAGGAAGAATTTCTTGAAACCTCCCACTTCCCTTCATCTGCATCAAATCTTTTCCTGTCCCTGCCGTGCCACCTGGTCTGGCTGTTTGGCCATCGGTGGCCGTGCGTGGGCTGCAGCACGCCGAGGCCGTCGTGAGCGGCACAAGCAGCCGCCCGGTTACCCGGTGTGACCAGGGGCTGCCTGGAGAGCCCGGCCACCACCTCCGGCGAGAGTCATCCTTGCCGGCCACCGCTGCAAAGGTCGGATCTTGTCTGCAGTTCAAAGGTTTTGCAGGACTTGGCCTGGCGTGGCCTCTGACCTCTTTCCCACCTTTCACTGATTCTTTTAGTTTCCTAAGGATATATGATTTGATCTTATTTTTCAGTAGCTTATCTAAGGTGCAGTTAAAATTGCATTAATTCTGATTTAGCATTTTCACACGCCGGCCACCGCTGCAAAGGTCGGATCTTGTCTGCAGTTCAAAGGTTTTGCAGGACTTGGCCTGGCGTGGCCTCTGACCTCTTTCCCACCTTTCACTGATTCTTTTAGTTTCCTAAGGATATATGATTTGATCTTATTTTTCAGTAGCTTATCTAAGGTGCAGTTAAAATTGCATTAATTCTGATTTAGCATTTTCACACTTCAGTTGTGGTACAGATATAATATATGAGTTATAATGTGAAAAAGCTTCCCAAAATAATCTGCCTAGAGTTAGGAAGGGGCTGGCTGCAGTCTCCACTGTGTGTGTTCCCTCGCTTATCTTGCCATCCCCACCTCTGCCGTCCCTGTGTGGTGCTGAGGCGGGAGAAGGATGTCCCCGTTTGTCACCTGATGCCCCTGGAAGATGTGCTGAGAACAGGAACGATTGTTTCTGAGCCTCATTTTGTGAACTGGATGCCTGTCTTGCCAGAGGACCTGTTCTCAGCAGCGCTTGGGCACCAGCTCTCTGCCTGCCTCCTTCCCTGGCTCCTGCGGCCTCAGTGTCCCCCCTGGGCTGGGCAAAGGGACAGGGTCGAGCAGGGACGGGGGAAGCTGCTGTGGCCTCGGCTGGGGGTGCTGCCCTCTGGCCGGGGGCCAGCTCTGCCCCCGGGGCGTGCGGACGGGAGCAAGGAGCAGATCTCTTTGTAGCGTGTCGTTGCCTTCTCTTGCCCTGGGCTGGGGCTGTGGCCGACTGTGGGGACATGGGGACGGCCCTGGGGACACGGGGCCGGACCAGAGCCTCTGCAGCGCTGTCGGGCATTATGTCCTGCCTGCGGCCTCACCGAAGCCCCTGGCAGCAGGCAGGGAGTTGTGAACACTAACAGGGACTAGAGCAGTCGCCGCACCCCAGCC
>NW_010146719.1:0-2611 GCF_000699245.1 Pterocles gutturalis
TGGGAATACCTTTGTCCCAGAGAGTAAAGGTGATATATCTTGGATTCCCCCCTCCCAACACCCCCATAACGGTCGCTTTCCCCCTTTCCCCGCGCACGGTTCCTATTAATGATTGAACATTGGAGCCCTTTGAAGATAGCACCAGGAGCGCTCCGATAGCCTTTGGTGTCATTAGCGGCACAGATCAAACACTTCAAAGAAGTTGTAAAAAGAGGGGTCCGAATGCCAGCTCTGTCACATTCCCCGCTCTTTGAAAGAAATAACTTGTTCTTTGCACCCCTCCACCCGACAGCCTCGCCGCGAGTCGCGTTAGAGCTTGGAAACGTTGAGCTGCCATCCTATGACTCGGCACATCTCTCCCCAGGGTCCCACTCCCTGATTCCGGTGACCAGCCTCTACTGGGGTTTGGACTGGCTGGGATGCAGCCTCTGGGAGAGCTGGATGCTCTCCCTTCCTTGGGGGGGCCACCAGCCAGATCGTCCTTTGGTCCTGTTGCTTTTGCGTGTGTGTTTTGGGAACGGCGGGCAGACCGAGTGCAGCTGGTGTCTCCCCAGTGCCGGGTATTGATTGACGGAAGCATCACTGCCTACCCTGGAGAGGGAGGTGGATGTCTGTAGTCCTGTATCACAGGCTAGGGCAGGGCTAGAGAAGTGTCAAATTTGTGATCCAGCGTTATTAGGCTTGTCCAAAAGGGGTGCAGCCCCATAGGTTGCATCTCGTCGCATTAGACTGCATGTCTGGTTGCTCTTGGCAATCCTTTCCTTGTGTGCCTGGTCCCCTTCGAGGGAGGGACAGGTTGGCATGGGGCTGCGGGATGGAGCAGCGAGGGAATTTGATTCTTCTCTTTCAAAAAAAGAGACAAAGGTAAAACTGGGTGTTTACATGGGAAATATCCAACTCCTCGTGTATGGAGGCAGGTTTTGTGGGAGATGGACGGAATGACTTTGTGCATGTCGGACTGCGGAGGATGCTTTTAGCTTAATGGAGCAAAGCACCTTCCTCCCGCAGAAATCAACTAATTGCTGATCCTGAGTCACCAGTGGCCTTAACTCATCAACCATTATTAGCTCCCCAGCATCTGCCCCATGAAAGGCCGCTCACATCACCTCCTGAATATCCAGCTTGTGCTCCGGCATTCCAGCAAGAGCTGAATAAATCTGCTAAATGCTCTTATGGGAGGGTGTGACACGCTGGCGGCTAGCGCTAATTATCGATGTGCATAAGAGTGCTTTTCATCCACATGCATCCCAAAGTGCTTTGCAAGCCACCTATGATGTTTTCAAAACATCCTCATTCCCCCCCCAAGAGGAAACGCAGCCGTGCTGAGATGTGCCCGGCCGTCCCACCCAGCCTCCGCAGGGCAGGAAGCGATGCTCGGCAGATGTCACTGGAGGGGATCTCTGTGCCGGAGCGGTCCCAGAGCTGTGGGCAGTGGGACTTCCCTTCCAGTCATGCCTATTGCGCCTGTTTCCTGCGTCGGTGGCTGGATTTGAAAATGTTGGTCTTAGCTTGGGCTGCATCTCGCTCGGTAGTGCCCCATCCCGTTGCTTTTTAATGCCATATTTTGAATATGATAATATTTCTATAGCTGCGGCGTGCTCTCAGGGTGTTGATGGAGTTGTTCTCTTCAATAGTGGTTCAGAGAACGTAGATGCGGTAGAGCCAGAGGCTGATGGCTTTGCTCCTGTAAAACCTGCCTTCACCTGCAACAAAACCACATGGTTGGACTTTGGGTTTTGGGCACAAAAAGTGGGTTTTCAGCCCCCGCGGTGTTACGCCGGCTTTTGTAGAGACTCATAGGGAAGGCGCTGAATCACTGGCTTTGCCGCTTTCCTTCTGCCTTCGGTTTATATTCTGCTTTGAGACCTCAAAGGAGGAATCTCGGGCTGCAGGATGCTGCTAATCGGGTTTGCAGTTCCTGCTCTGGCTGTATTGACACAGGGAAGACGATAGTTTTATTTTTTCTTTGACGAGTGTGTTTCAAAAGTACGTGTCTGCACATGGGTGTGTTGCTAACGCTGTCCTTGAAATGCTGTGCTTTCATCAGCCTGGTTTTGTTTTGGTTTTACTTTTCAAGGAGACCTTGGGCAAGAGAGGAAGGTGCTCAGTTTTCTTCCTAACTTCTGGCCAGAGTGGTCGGGGAAGGGGACTTTTCTCCATGCCTGATCCACGCAGCATTAATCTGCATTTACAGCAATAGCTGCTCAGATTTACTTCAGAGGATTGTGTTTATGTAAGATTATGGGATAGTTTATGTAGGGCTTATTTGCACAGTGCTCTGGGATACAGTAGGGTCCAGAGTTTCTCTTCTGTTGGGTGATGTTCATCTGATCAAATGATGAATGCTTCAAGGTTGAGACAAACTCTGCCTCTTTTCTGCCTCGTAACTGGGGACAGGGGTTCATGTAGACCCCAGGCTATGCAGACCCCACCTGCAACCACGGAGGTAATGATGGAGCAGATCTCCACCTGCAGCCATGGAGGTAACGGTGGAGCAGATCTCCACCTGCAGCCATGGAGGTAACAATGGAGCAGATCTCCACCTGCAGCCCACGGAGGTAACGGTGGAGCAGAGATCCACCTGCAGCCATGGAGGTAACGGTGGAGCAGA
>NW_010146719.1:2709-6449 GCF_000699245.1 Pterocles gutturalis
GAAGAACATGTGGCCCCGTGGAGAGGAGCCCGGACTGGTGTAGGTTTGCTGGCAGGAGCTGTGACCCCGGGGGGGACCCAAGCTGGAGCAGTCTGTGTCTGAAGAACTGCAGCCCGTGGGAGGGACCCATGTTGGAGAATTTTGTGGAGGACTGTCTCCCATGGAAAGGACCTTAATGCTGGAGCAGGGGCAGAGTGTGAGGAGTCCTCCCCTGAGGAGGAAGGAGCGGCAGGGACAAGGCAGAGACAACGTGTGATGGACTGACCTCAATCCCCATTCCCCATCCCCCTGCACTACTGAGAGGGAGGACATAGAGAAATTGGGAGTGGAGTTGAGCCTGGAAAGAAGGAAGGGGTGTGGGTAAAGTGTTTTTAAGATTTGGTTTTATTTCTCCTTATCCTACTTTGATTTGATTGGTAATAAATTAAATTAATTTCCCCAAGTCAAGTCTGTTTTGCCCGTGATGGTAACTGGTGAATGATCTCTCCCTGTCCTTATCTCGACCCACGAGCCTTTTGTTACATTTTCTCTCCCCTGTCCTGTTGAGGAGGGGAGTGGTAGAGTTGGTGGGCACCTGGCATCCAGCCAGCATCAACCCACCGCAGATGCCAAGCTCCATCGTCTGCTTTCTTGATTTATTTTTTTTTTCAGACAAACACTTTTGTACCTTCATAGAATCATAGGACGGTTTGGGTCAGCAGGGACCCTTGAAGGTCATCTAGTCCAACCCCCCTGCCATGGGCAGGGACATCCTCAGCTAAACCACGGTTCTCAGAGCCACATCCAACCCCAGGGATGGGGCATCTACCACCTCTCGGGGCAACCTGTTCCAGTGTTTCACCCTCATTGTAAAAAATTTCTTCCTTGTATCTAGTCTGAATCTCCCCTCTTTTAGTTTAAAACCATTACCCCTTGTCCTATCACTACAGACCCTATTAAAGTCTGTCCCCGCTTTCTTCCTTTTGACTTTCACGCATGGAAGGGTCTCCTTGTACGCAGCCACAAAGCACAGAGCTGTCCTTTAATTCTCCTCCTGGCTCCTCCTTAAAACACTCTTAAGAAAAAATCTAAAAAAAAATCCCTAAACAAAATCCTTGGCTTCAGTTGTGTGACCGATGAGCCGAGACCAGCGCATCTTGTGCCGGTCTGTCCTGACTCACTGTCTCCTGGAGCTCTCCGGCTGGACGTGCCTGTCTGTTGTCTCTGGACTTAGACGTGGGTTTAGAGCTGTGTCTTGTGTCTGCCCGCTGCCCAGCACGATGGGCTTCGGGGGTGGGCTCTATGGCAGAAAAATGATGTGAAAAATAACTGCTGTCATTGTGGAGGAGCTCTTAGCTTCCTATCGTTATATCAGTCTGCTTTGCGCATTCATTTATGTGCCGTGAAGTCGGAGTAGTTTCTGTCTGGCTGAGATGTATGGCTGCAATTCTGACTCAAACAAAAGCTTCTCGTCTTGCAGTGGTTTTACAATCCTGTACCCCCAACCCCCCCACTGGTTAAACTGGGGGGAGAGTTTGGCTTTGTGCATCAGTGGTCATTTTTATGTCAAGCGGACGCAGTTTAATCAAGATCATCAGAAGACCTGCTCCCCTCTGATGGGTGGGCAGGTGAAGGGGGGTATAACGGGCTGATTGACTGACTGCAGCCCTGTTTCTAGGGGCAACTCCCCACTGAAGGGCTTCTTTTGGCCTTTTGAAGTAGATCCTTCACATCCCAACTGAGGATGTGGAGGGGTTCAAGGGCAGGCTGGATGAGGCTTTGAGCAACCTGGGCTAGTGGGAGGTGTCCCTGCCCATGGCAGGGGGTGGAACTGGATGATCTTTAAGGTCCCTTGCAACCCAAACCATCCTGTGATTCTGTGAAAAGAGGGGACATCCCTTTAACTCTGCAGCAAAATACAAAACAATGGGTATTAAGCAAAGTGATCTTCTTTTTGTCTCCTCTCTCTAAGCAGTTTTAATGGGTAGCTCTCATGGTCAGCTGTGTTGTGCCTGATTCAGGATGCTCCCTGCTACCGAAAATAGGAAATGGTTGCAGAGAGAAGCACCAAAAAATGAGCAGAAACCTAGAAAACATGGAAAGACTGAAGGAAATGAGGTTGTTTAGTCTAGGGATGAGAGGGCTGAGAGGAGAAATAACAGTACTCGAGTATGTCAGAGGTAGCTGTGAAGGCGAAGGGAGTAAGCTCTTCTCTGTGGCCGGTGGTGGGAGGCCAAGAAGTGCTGAGCTGGAACTGCAGCGAGGGAAACAAGTGTTAGGAAAAAACTTCTTCACCTCAGCTTGCCAGGGGAGTGGAGCAGTGGAACAGATGGTTTGGGACGGGCTCGGGGTCTCCATGGGTGGAAGTTTCGAAGAGCAGGTTGGCCAAACTGCACTTCAGGAGAGCTGATCCTGTTTTGAGGCAGTGGAATAAATTTGACAAATTCTCCTAAAGTCCCTTCCACTGCTGGGTTTAGTTGAATTTATGGATTTTGAGTGTGAACTCAGGAGGGATAGGAAAGAGTCTTTAAGCCACAGATTGCATCACCTGGATCTGCTGATGGGGCTCAGGGAAGTCCTCTGACCCGGTGCAGGCAAGTTCTTTGTAGAAAGTTTTGACAGCACTGAACTCCTTGGCTTTGCATTTTATTCCAGCTGTCAAAGCTGCCTTGCTGCACCCTGCTCCTCCCATGTAATCTCCAGGCTTGACTCAATAAACCCATGGGATGTTTTAGCTGTTGTCAGTCTGCCCCATGATTCAGAGGATGGACGAACACTTGCTCCACCGGCGAAGGTTTTGCAGGTCAGGGGGTGCATCTTACACTCCTGCAGCACCACCTCTCTTGTGCAACGCTGCACAGAGGTCACGCTCCGTCACTTGTTTCTCTGCTGCATCATTGCTGATGAGTCAAAAAATACACAAACTCTTCTCTGTAACCTTCTCTCGAGGTCATTTTGTTTGGGTGTGCATTGCTTTGCCCATTGTAGCATTTTCCAGGGGCAATCAGATGGTGATGTATTGTCAGCTTGATACTCTTGATCTAATCACTTGCAGCTACTTGAAGGATGGTTATGGGGATGGTGGAGTCAAACTGTTCTCAGCTGTGGCAATTGATAAAACAAGGGGCAACAACCACAACCTAGCTTGGCAGGTTGGGTGTTGGGGAAACCTTCTCCACTAGGACGGTCATGGTGTAGAGGAACAGGTTCCTGCAGAGACTGTAGGGTCTGTCTTTGGAGGTTTTCAAGACTTGGCTAGAGAACATCCCAGCTGACGTGGTCTAGTCCCACCTCAAATGCAAAGTTGGACTAGAAACCTCCCAAGGTGCCTCCAACCCAACATTTCAGTCGTCTCTTCAAGGCCAGATGGGATGAGGCTTTCAGCAGCCTGGGCTAGTGGGAGGTGTCCCTGCCCATGGCAGGGGGTGGAACGAGATGATCTCTAAGGTCCCTTCCAGCCCAAACCATTCTGTGGTTCTGTAGTGCAACAGGGAGACACCAAACTAGGGAGCAATGTGGCTGCATTAGCGCAGCTCCCCATGCTGGTGGATAGTTTTGTTTTCTGCTAACATGAGCAACCTGGGAGAAGGTCTGTGCTAGGGCAGCTCTTCAGCTGCTGAAATTCAAACTGGTTTGGTCAGGCTGACCCGCATGTCTTCCTGAGACATTGCATCAGCTGAGGTGGATGCACCCATAGAATCACAGGATGGTTTGGGTTGGAAGAGACCTTAAAGATCATCCAGTTCCACCCCCTGCCCTGG
>NW_010146719.1:6483-16956 GCF_000699245.1 Pterocles gutturalis
AGCCTCATCCAGCCTGGCCTTGAACCCCTCCAGGGATGGAGCATCCACAGCTTCTCTGGGCACCCTGGGCCACCGCCTCACCCCCCGCACAGGAAAGAATTTCTTCCTGTAAGAGGTAAGGAGTCCACATGTTGTGTGGGGAGTGAAACCGGTGTATGTTCCTGGTGCTCTGGCATTGCAAAGACAGCTTCGGTGAATCTTCAGCCATCTGTCATGACTTCAGACTTGGTCGATGGTCCTGGCGAAGTCCATGGTAGATGTGAAAGATTGATGGTGCAAAGCACAGGTTGAACTTAAGAAAGACAAACAATACTTAGGGAAAGTGTAACAGGAAACTGGTTTTGTTTCTCTTTGGAAGAGAGCAGAAGTGATATTGAAACCCCCCCCCTATTGAAACCCCTTTTTCCTTGTTTTTTTTTTTTTTTTTTTTTTTTTTTTTTTTTGGAAGTACCAGATGCAAGAGATGACGTAATGGTGTTTACCAGACCGAAGCACATAATTTATAGTAGTGACTCAAGCCAGAGCAAATATTATTTATTTGGATTACAGTAGCAGCTGAGGTGACTGGGATTGGGGCTCGATGCACTGGGTGTTTGGTGAGACCCCATGTGAAGGGTCCAGTGGGATGGGGAAACTGAGGCACGGAGCAAGTCAGTGGTTTGGCTGCACTTGTGTTCAGGGTCATTACCACAGCTGGGAACTCAACTTGGCTTTATCGCTTCTACCTGAGCCAGGGGCTTCCGAGCTCCTCGTAGGCTGCTGGGGTTGTGTGAAGCTATGGAAGGGGATTGCAACTGGTCCACAGAAGTGCACAGTACTTGCAGCAGGGTTTTAGAGGGGAAAGGTGCCCGGGATGGTCTAGGGGCCTTCCAAGATGAGTTGATCCAAAATATTTTGACATTTTGAATAACTGAAACTAGCCCTTTTGAGTTTTTAAAGCCTCACTTCCCTATCGTAATGCTTAGGTGGATCTTACAGCACCTAACAGTAGTGATGAAGTGTATTTATCCCTCTCTCAGAGGTGGGAGAAATGAGGAAGAGAGACTTTGATTTACTTCAGGGTGCACGGAGAGCAGCAATAGAGATGAATAGGTTTCTGACCTGCTGTTGCAGCCATTCTGCATGGCCTCTCCTTCACCTCACAGCCCTTCTCCACGGGATAGATCAATCCTGCCAAGGATTTGGGCAAAAAAGAGGTTAAACCCAGGACCAACAATATGCAAATGCTCATTATCCCACACTGTCCTGTGGCTGGGTAACTTCATGGAATTTTGATCGCGGCACACCTAGGCACATCGTTTGGCCAAGAGGTGTTGGGTACATACCGACTGCTGTGATTTCCTCATCCAGAGCTGCGAGGAGAAGCCTGGCCCATGCCACCAACTGGGGCATCTGGCTCTGGAGAGGCTCCCGAAGCTGCTGGGCATAGAGAAAGTCCCCTGGAGCATCCTGGATCTCTGCTATGGGTCACTGAGCAGCATTGCCGTCCCTGGAGGGGTTCAAGGCCAGGCTGGATGAGGCTTTGAGCAACCTGGGCTAGTGGGAGGTGTCCCTGCCCATGGCAGGGGGTTGGAACGAGATGATCTCTAAGGTCCCTTCCAACCCAAACCGTTCTGTGATTCTGTGATCTACAGCACTGCTCCTCGTGCTGATGAATAAGGTGGGAGCAGAGCTGCCCTCCAAACTTTTGGTGTCTCCATAATCTAGCAATGGTTCCTGTAATTCTGTTTGAATAATAAAAATAGCTTGAACAAGAAAAACCCCCATTCTTGTTTGCACATCGGGTGATCTCTGTGCCTTATCTCCGGTCCTTCCCCAGCACGCAGCGCTGGGGGCTCGGAAGGAGCTGAGCAGGGAAAGTCTGAGTTGGGATTTTGTTTGCCTTTTCCAGTCTCTCATCCCAGCTGAGAAGTCATCAGTGTTAGAAATGGTTTGTTCACACTTTTGGACACTGCTGTGTTAATATCCCACCATGGCTGTTGGATGCTTTTAGGCAAAAGCTTGGAAATGCTGCTGCAAAGTGGTCCAGGTCTCTGTCTTACAGGGGGATGGGTGGGTTTGCTTCTCCTTCGGCTTTTTCAGTCTAAATCTGGAGAAATTGTATCAAACCCTGAACACCTTGCGGCCAAATGAAACCAGCTTTGTGATTATCACAGGTTAAATGAGCAGTGAACACGACAGCTGTATGGATGCAGTCAGCACAGAGCATCCCTTTTCTTTCTTATCCGTGATTAGCAACAGAAAAAGCAAATATTCAGCATGTGGAATCATAGAGAACAGACCTGAGACCTCAAGAACTGATCCAGGACGTGTGCACGCCTCCAGGCAAACAGGCTTCCACCTAAGATATGCCTGCAATGACCTGGTTTGAAAATGTACAAAGAGGAATTCCTCAAGGTCAGTGTGCAAACCTGCACGGTGCTGTCGTACGTATGGCATCAATCATATCTAGCCATACAGCAATTTAACTATGTGCTGTGTCTAAATTAAAAAAAAAAAAAACATAAAAATGAACGTCAGTCCAAAAAAAAAAAACCAAACAAACCAACCTTGTAGTCGTCTTTAACCTGCAAGCTGTGCCTTTAAAGAACAGGAGGAAAATCTGAGTGCTGGAAGCATCTGGTTCTTGCTGCGTAAGATGGCCAGCGGTGCCTGTTTCTCCAATGAATCTGGAATAATTTGACGCCAGCAACCTGGGGAGAGGATTTCGTCTCTGGATTTGTCTTTTCGTATTCGGTTCCTTTTTTTTTTTTTTTTTTTTTTGAGCTCTTGTGCAGTTTTCCTGGAGAAAGTTGGGATCTGGGAAATCTTGCATCAGGCGGGTTGTCTGCATTACACTAATCCCTAGAAATGAAGTTCTCCGTCCAAATGTGAATATTCTCACCCCAAAATGATGCCTGTTCAGGATGGGAGGTTCACTTTTGAGCCAGAAATGGGACAGTTTTATTTATAGTTTCAATCTGGCTTGGAGGCAGGACCAGTTCAGAACAGCTCTTAGACATTTCTGTATTAAGTGTTCAGATCGCTTCTTCCTTTCCGTTGCTTGGAAAGCTTTTCAATCTCTGCCTGCTCTGGACTCTTCTTCACATGGGCTCTGAATTTTTAAATCCTGTATGTTCAGTCTCTCTTTTTCCTGTAATCTATTGAGAGATATATATCTTTTTATTGTTTTTTTTCCATTATTTATTATTTCTTTTGCTTCCCAATGCCTTTTGGACACATCCAAAAATATTTCCATTGTGTCTCCTGGATCTAAGATGCTGTCCTAATAGCATCTCCGTACTTGTTATGCATCTTATTCCATTGAAACCTGGTATTTTCCAAAGGCGTTTGCTTTGGAAGGCATTTAGACATCTCTTTGGTGGAGTTCCAGCTCCTGCATCCATATGGTAAGATGGAAATAACATTTTGAGTCAAAAGATTTGTGATCTTATGAATTTTGGAAATTTGCAGCAACTAAGTTTTGCTGATGATCACAGCTGCTGCCTTGCCCGTCCAGGTTCCTTGCTGACCTTCTGAACATCCCCGTGGACATTCGTGTGACTGCCAAAGGATGAAAGTTGACTTGCTAAACAAACTCCGTGGCCACTTAATGTAATACCCAAACGGGGATTATGTCTTGTTTCCAGAACTGATTCATAAACTTTCCTTTCCCTTCTCTGGTGACGTTGAGGTGTCTTCTCAATTTTCAGATTCAAAGAGCTGTGTCACGCGTACATTGTACATCTGGCACTGTGTATTGAACTGGGCAATACTTATGTTTGTCTGCATTTTTTTATCTCATGGTAATGTCAGTAATGATGCTAAATGGGGTTATTAGTCATTGCTACCGGTCTGTTCTGCAGGTCATCATCCATCTACTTGTTTAAGCATCTTTGGGGGGTTTGGTCGTTTATTTGTAGGGGGGATATGTGGGTTTTGGCTGCTCCCCAGGATGCTCTTGGCTTGAAGCAGTGCCCCATGGAAAAGGAAAGATTGGCTTAAAGTACTTAGTACCTTAGTACTTAAAGTATATAAGGGGGCTACACGAAAGATGGGGAGGAGCTCTTGGTCAGGGGGTGTAGTCATAGGATGAGGGGTAATCGTTTTAAGCTGAAAGAGGGGAGATTTAGACAAGATATTAGGAAGAAATGTTTTCCTGTGTGGGTGGTGAGGCAGTGGCCCAGGTTGCCCAGAGAAGCTGTGGATGCCCCATCCCTGGAGGGGTTCAAGGCCAGGCTGGATGAGGCTTTGGGCAACTTGGGCTGGAAGGTGTCCCTGCCCATGGCAGGGGGGTGGAACTAGATGATGTTTAAAGTCCCTTCCAACCCAAACCATTCTGTGATTCTATGATTCTGTGTAATTCCGCTCAGGGTTTTGGCACTCCTTAGTCGCCTCTTCCATGCAGAGTCCCACTCACCACCCCTACAGAGGCCACCTTGGCATCTCCAGATCTTCTTCCTTGTCATCCCACTTCCACACGGATGCTGTGCTTGAGAGCCATCCAGCACAGGAAGGGGCAAACCCAATAAATGTCCCTTCTGGCTTATTGACAGGAGAAAATAGCCTCTCTGCTTCCACGCCATCCACACCGCACACAGCTCCTTTGATTCTGGGTCTCTGGGTTGTTCCTAAATAACTCCCTCCAGAAAGGAAACTCCCAGGAAAACCTCGTTTGCTTTGACCCAGGAAGAACTGATGACTCGAGGCTTGTGTTCTCCCTCCCTCTCGCCTTCCCTGCCTCCCTCGCCCATGGAACATCAGAGCGGAGTTTCCAGGGAAGCGATGGGGAATAGAAGGGTTCATTGTTTCAGGGGTCAGGGTGCAGGGTTGGGGTGGCAGGAGAGAGGGAAGCTGAGTGGGCAGCTGAGACCCACTTCTACCTCCATCCCGGTCTTATATTATCCATAGTGAACCCTGGAGGGGTTCAAGGCCAGGCTGGATGAGGCTTTGAGCAACCTGGGCTAGTGGGAGGTGTCCCTGCCCATGGCAGGGGACTGGAACTTGATGATCTTTAAGGTTCCTTCCAACCCAAACCATTCTGTGATTCTGTGATTCTGTGATATTGGCAGCTGTGCAGACAGTGAGCGGTCTGGGATTGTGGCAAGCTTCAAGCCTTGGAGGGAGGGGAATAAATAAAATAAATGAAAAAAAAAAAAAAGAGAAAGGCAGGCAGAAGAGATGGGATACGGGGAATGCCAAGGAGTGTATGGGGTCCTTCTGACTGTGCCAGTGAGATGCTGGGAAATGGTGCAGGCTGGTCCCTGCAGGAGGCTGGAAATTGGGGACTGAGGTTTGAAACTAGCCCTGACCATATGGATCCCTCTCTGAGCCCTTTCCGTGCACAGAGCGAGGCGAGACAGGGAGCGGGGAGTTTTCCTGCCAGCGATCAGGACTTTATCCTGCAGCAATGTGTGTGTGGGTGGACCCCTGACACCAGAGCCTTTGGAGAAGGGTGACGAGAGTGATTAGGAGCCTGGGAAAGCTTTCCACAACAGGCCTCCAAAACAGCGAGGGACGGCCACCATCCAAAGAAAGGGAATGAGAAAGTGCCCTGATAAAAACCCCCAGGGCTGCCATGCATGCAGGGGAGGGCCAGCAATTGAGCATGGCTTGTGGGACTTCTGGTGGGAGCACCCCAGGGTCCTTCTCCCAGGAGGTGGCACAGAGTGTTTGGGCACATCACCAAAGAGAGGGGTGTCCCACGCTGCCACCTGAACCCCCTCCTGGAGAGGTGAGATTTGCCCTCAGGAGAGGTGATCAGACATTTCTCATCCCTCAGCATCAAATGTAGGAGGAGAGCCGGTCATAGATGCTTGCAGGATCTTCTTGTCTCTGCATCCCTCAGCAAGTTCTGCCTCCCCTGTAGATGTGCAATGGGAGAGAAACGTACCCCCTCCTACCCAGTCTGAATTTGCACCTTTTAAAGGAGGTGAGACATGAGTAATGCAAATATCTGCAACGGTAGAAGTTGATACCATGAGGAAAACACTAGAAAGGAATAAAATTGGGGTTTTGAGGTTTAGGACAGGTCTTTCCTAGTGATGGGGCTCCCTCCATCTGCCTTTATGAAGAGCTTCCACCTGCAGCGGGGTGTGCTGTGGTCCAGGACCAGCTAGATCCAACACCAGACCCATGGAGTTGCTCCTGGAGCTGCCTTTTGAGCTCCTGCCTTGTGTTCCCTTGAAAGCCAACCCAAGGCAAGGCCTTGAAAGGATCAGGCCATTGTCTCAAACGCTTGCAAAACATGTTGGCTGAGGCTTCGACTGGGAATCAATCAATATGCTCTTTTTAGCATCGAATCAGTCCAGCCAGCTGGCGTGCAGATGGGCTGATGTGTTGTCTGCTGTCACAGGGAGGTGTACCGAGGAGCCAGGGTTGAGTGGTCATGTGTAGAGAAGAAGGTTGTCTGCAGGGTTGTTTTTTTTTTTAATACTGAAGGCATTTCACGTGCAGCAGAAGGCAGGATGTCTTACAAAAGTTGGTGTCATGGACGGTACATCAAAGAATACTCTGTGCTCCATAGGTTGTGTTAGTGGGGCTAAAAATGAGTGTTTGTCTTGGGGCAGGTGGAAATTGGACCTTGTGCATTGGTCTGGGTTGGAACTGAAAAAGTGTGATGGGTTTATCCTTGGCTAGGAGCCAACCCCACACAACCTGTTCGCTCACCCTCCCCTCTCCCAGGGATGGGGGAGAGACCTAAAGGGGTAAAGGGAAAAAAGGACTCGTGGGTTGAGATACAGACAATTTAATAACTAGACTACAATAATATTGAAAATAATAGTATATACAAATATACAGAAGAGCCATACACAATGATGCTACCCACCACCCAGTGACCAAGGCTCAGCCCGTTCCTGGCTAACAATCCTGGAGCAGGGAGAGTCCCGAAACCGCACTCACAGAACAGAGATAACAGTCTGAGCATCCCAGACCGAGAGCTGACCGAGGGAAGGAGAAGGCCCTGGGAGAGGGACCACCTGGAGCAAGATGACCCAGAGCAAAAGGGATCTGGAACAAAAAGGGACAAGCTTCTGGAGGGCCCTCGCCTATTTGTGTCTCAATTCCGAACCTAAGGTCAAATCCTAGGCTAGTAACTGGGGCTGTGCTCCCTCCCAGCTTCTGCCTGTGGGCAGCAGAGAAGCTGAAAGATCTTGGGCCATCCTGGCAGCAACTATAAACATCACTTTTATCAGCTTTCTTCTTAGCACAAATCCTAACACAGCCTCTTGCTAGCTATTATGAACAAAGTTAACTCTGTTCCTTTTCCCTACAGGACACAAAGGGACATAAAGCAAAACCTATCCTGTGCTATGCATAGGATGTTTATGAAGCTTTTCGTATAAGTTTTTAACAAGGGCATTTGATGAAAATATTGTGTCTGTGATGTTTCTCTGTCCATCCTGCTTCTTGGAAGAATCTGTCAATCTAACTCGATGCTGTTAGATGCTGTCGTTAAGGCTGGGTGGGGCGCAGCGTGGACCTGCTGCTCTGATGCGCTCATAATTTCAGATAGGATCACGTCGTTGAGTACCACTCGGGGATGAGAAGCTTCAGGATTTGCATTTGTAATTAAGAAAAAGAGCTTTTAAAGCCAATTCTTTGCATTTCTTTGTACCTGAAACATCGCACTAACCAACCGTAGCTCGAGATGTTGAGAAAGGTGGGGAGCCAGAACAACATTTTTGAGGTTTACACCCTCCCCTCTGCTGTGTGTGTTACGGCTAAACCAGCTGTAATTTAAGCAAGGTTTAACCTCCTTTTTCAGTATGGGAAGATCTGGTCAAGACCTTGGCTTTTTTTTCATTCAAAGCATGAGAGAGTTTTGACTAACTATATATTTAAAAAAAATAAAATATCAGTTTTCTAGAAAACCAGACACCAAATCCAAGCATGATGAGAAACGCAGCCACAGTGCTCTCCACGTTGTATCTCATATATCCATTCCTGGTGGTTGTATGTTCCTGGATATTGTGATGTCTACTTCACCCATTTTCCCACCCTTATCCTTTCCTACCCAAAGCCCAGTGGTATGGTCTGGGCTTGGGTTCATTTCTTTCCTCAGTGTTTTGGTCATTGCAGTTTCAACTCTGTGACCAATATCCATCCGTCTAGCCTGATAATCACAGCGTCTTGGCATTATAGCACTGAGGTGGGTTGCAAACATGAATTATTTTAGTCTTGTACATCCCTGCGGAGCAGAGAGTTCATGCAAAAGGTTGGACACTGATGGGTTTCCGAAGGAGAAATCACCCTTGTGCTTGCCAAGTTGCATGCCGGATGCTGGGGTCTTTGCTGTCCCTGCTTTATAAATAGAAAATTAAAGTGTACATGGATTAAGTGAATCTTTTGGTGTCTGCAACAAGTCCATCGCAGCACTGGGAACCTGATGCCAGCGTCCTTCAGTCCTATTTCCATCTCACCCATTTCTAAGCTGCATCCTGGCGCGCTCTGTCCCTGCGATCTCATGTTGAGAAAGCCCAAGTTTTCTCAGCCAAGTTCACCTCGCGTGTGCCTTGCCTTGAAATCCATTGGATGAGTTTAGGAGTGAATTCAGCCTGTTTAAAAACTCAGTCCGGCTGCCAGACAGGAAAATCTGAGGAGTGGAAAGTCAATCAGACGTGGGAAAGGAGGGGGAAAAGGCGAAGTGGCTGCTGCCGGCGCTGCGTTCGTTGTGGACTTGGCAGTGGGTTTGTGTCACATTGCAAAAATTGGTGGATTTACTCTATTTTGGGAGTAAACATGTGGCGGTGCACACGTGTGTGCTGGTAGGTGAAACTCAGTTGGGTAAGAAGAGTAAATCTTGCCCTGCTTTTGAGAGGCTGGGAGTAAAACAAGGTACAACAGCAATGCGTATAATTTTGTACGGTGAGCCGATAATTTAATGTGCTGTTTTGGCCATCAGCGCAACAGCTAGAGGCTGTTAAGATAATTTAGTGGAGGTTTGTGGTTATAAATACATTTCCATCGTGACTAAGGATTCTAATAGATATTAAATTCAACCAAGGGGGTTTTAGGTTTGGTTGGGTTTTTTTTATTGCATACTCCTCAGTGTTTCTGTTTTGACTTATTAATCTTAAGGAATAAGCTGAGGGTTGGCTATTAAGTGTTTCTTAATGTATAAAATAGGAGTTGTAAAAGAAAAAAAAAACACTGGATGATGCAATTAATTTACTGTAATCCAGTTATTCAGCAGTGGGACTCTGGGGTGTCCTACTCTCTGCTGCTGATACTACAGATGTGTTAGATGTGCAAAGCTAATGTAATGCAATTCTTTGTCATATACGTGTTTTTCACTTGGAATATTTTGGGTAAAAGGGAAAATAGTCTTCTCCATCCATCTTGGCCTCACGGAAGATAAGTTGTTCAGAATAAAGAACAAATTTTTGAAATTTAAACACAACCACACCCAAATGTCAAAGTGCCAACATACCAGCTTGGGACCTTAAAACCCCTCAGGACCTCAGCCGTGGATTTCCAGCCGTGTCCTGCATGAGCACAAAGACCTCCCTTCCACCAGCGAGAAGCAGGCAGTGTGAGAAGCGATGTGATCTGCTGTGGGAATGCCTCAGCTCTCCTCCTCTGCCGTCTTAATCTGAATAATAACAGCAAAAAGTTTGAAGGCTTAGCTTGGAATTGGATAGCTCTCCAAAAATAGGCTCTCCCTGGAGATATCTCCTGCTTCCTGCTGGGCTGGAAAAGCTGTGCTGACAGCCTTTGCGCTTGGATATTTAGGAATCTCCTGGAACTTACAGCATGGAGGAATGCAAAATAACAGAGGAAATTAGTTGAATTCATTAAATTTCAGAAAAGCAATTGGTCTGAACTTTGGAAAGTGGTCCCCCACCCCCCTCCTTGCATAGAAAGCCACCTGAGCCAAACCCCAATATTTATAAATACTTTTGAGAACTTCCAGGTTTTGGAACTCAAAAGTGGTTTGAGATCTTCCAGACTAGACCCTCTTTCTATAAATAATAGCTCTTGGCTTGAATGCATCCAGCCTCCTGGAAGGTGTGGACCCCAAGCAGGGCTCGTTGCATCCCGAGCTGTGTTGGCTCCAACTCTGTCTTCATGGGCTCGGAAGTGGGGGAAGATGTTGCATTGAAAAAAAAAAACAAACAACCCAACAAACTTCTGTTATTTTGTTATGTTGGAATGTCTCTGACAGTCTCGAGGAATAGCTGATACCATCTGGTGTATCTTAGGAGTTTGTCATCGAAAGCGTTATCTCCACTCGCCTTCGGGACAATGGGCTGAGCCTGGAGACGCCAGGCTCAGAGTTTTCCTCTCTGCAACTCTCTGCAGGCTGCTACCCTCATTTTTCCATTTTATTTTAGTCTTCATCTCTCCTGTTCTTCTAATTCTTAACGTTTAGAGGGTTGTCAGTAGGAACCCACTTTTCCCAGCGTGTGACTTGTTGTGTTTTGCTCGCTGAGGACCTGGTTTTACGGCATCGAATAGAGACACTTCTGCAAATCCGTCTTCAGATGAGCA
>NW_010146719.1:16971-18363 GCF_000699245.1 Pterocles gutturalis
AAGGCTAACTTGGCCATCCCCATGCTGCAGAGCACCCCAGGAACCCAGCCTGAACCTCTGCCTCCACACACAGCCGTGCCACGAGGAGAAACCCCCTGTTCCAAGCAGAACTCCGCAAAACCCAGGCCAAGATACAAAAAACCAGTATTATTAACCCGACTCAACATGTGGACTTGGGAAGCTGGAAAAATCTACATTTCCAATGTGGCTGATGAGGGATTTTGGTGTGAAACTCTTTCCTCCATCCTCCTGCTTGAAGGTTTCCACAGGGATTACTGGGATGATGCGGGCAGCTGGTATTTCACCCCGCTGTCTCCCCAGCCACACCAGCACTGGCTCAAAAACCCATGTCAGGAACAGAAGTTCAGAAAGACAGTCTCAACCTTTCCCGGCTTGTTTTTCCCATCTGTTTTTAACAGCGTGTTCTTGCCACTTGGACCTTTCTGGGCTCGATCTTGTGATCCCTGATGTAGTATGACATTTCCAGTTTATTAGGAATGCTTTTGTTTATTTGCTGGGTGGGTTTTTTTCTTTCTTTTTTTTTTTTTTCCTTTTCCCTAGGTTTTGTGGAGGCTTTCTGCCTCAGCTGCCAATACAAATGTCCCCTCCGTGCCGGGAGGTGCCACCCACACCCGTCCTCTCTGAAATCGAGACAGTTATCTCAGCAGTTACAAGTCCTTTGAGTGGTTTGGAGGCTCTTATTAAACAAAAAGGAAGGCTGATTTTTTTTTTTCTGTCCTTTTCTACTGTTTCATAACAAAAAGCCAGGTCCTAGAGCACTGAAGCAGATGAGTTTTTTAAAATCAGTTGTCTTTTTTTTACTTACTTAAGGAAGACCAGCAAGAAGGGACTCAGGGCTTGAGTTTGCTGGTGGCATTTTCAGTTTACCCAGTTTGTCTCTGCTTTTCTTAGCATTTTGAGTTTATTGCCTGTTGCATGCAAGTGTGAGTTTGCTTCTAAGCTGAAGGTAGCTGGACCAGCCTTCATGTTGCTCCGTCTTTCCATTTTGAATAGAAATCACCACACTTCCCTCCAGTGCTGAACAAATACCATCAACAAATGAGAATCGGTGCCAGAGCAATATTGGGACTGTGGGTCAGCTCAGCCCGTGCTGCTCTCCGTAACACAAGTATCCTCCTCTAAAACCTCCTTTGTTCTCCTTGAAATAAATTGATACCTTTCGGAGACCTGTTTTCAGTTCCTGGCTGACATAAATCCCACTGTAAGACTTCAAAGATGCTTAGTTGCTTTTTTTAAAATACTTTCATCTGTACTGTGCCAGCCCATGAAGCACACCACCAGGTGTGGGAAACTGCAATCTGAGTGGTGTTCATAGAATCACAGAATGGTTTGGGTTGGAAGGGACCATAAAGGTCATTGAGTTCCAACCCC
>NW_010146719.1:18377-51198 GCF_000699245.1 Pterocles gutturalis
CTCCCACTAGCCAAGGTTGCTCAAAGTGAAGGTTCTGCTGAGCCCTCCTCTACACCTGTGGACCTGCGCAAATGCAACATACAATCATGCTGATTTGCTCAATATGTGGGAAAATTTTGTTCTTTGCCATCAGGATCAAAATTTCGGTCTGCAACTGTCGGGGTTTGCAACCAAAAATCATTCACATAACCAAAAATACCCAAAAAAGCTTGGAAAGTCCCATGGAGCTCAGAACTGCTGTGTCTGCTTTTTGATTCTCTAAACGTTGGTCTTCCCAGGAAAGCAGAGATCCCTCCAGAGACCCCGCCACTCAGATTTCTTCCAGCCAAGCAGCAGGGGCACATTTCTGTCCCGTGAATCTGGTTTCTGCATCAGCTTTCTCAGAGACCAGCCTTCACCTCACTCTGTCTTTCCAATTTGCCTAGAAATCACCGTGCTTCCCTCTAGTGCTGAATACTCATCAACAGATGAGTATTGATGCCAGAGCAATGCTTGCTCTAAGGCAGAATGAGCTTCTTAATATCCTTCCCAAATGAATCACACAATTGTAGAATCACAGAAAGTTTTGGGTTGGAAAGGACCTTAAAGCTCATCAAGTTCCAACCCCCTGCCGTGGGCAGGGACACCTCCCACTAGCCCAGGTTGCCCAAAGCCTCATCCAGCCTGGCCTTGAACCCCTCCAGGGATGGGGCATCCACAGCTTCTCTGGGCAACCTGGGCCACTGCCTCACCACCCAAACTGGAGTCTGTGCCTGCTCCCAGGGATTGCTTGGGATGTTCTTTAGGCAGCATCTGCCCAAGGGTGCTCCCAAAGACCTCCCCTCCTCCCATGTGGGTTAAGATTCACTGGTACCCAACAGCATTGAGGTGAACTTCATCTTCCTGTTGCATTAATTAGTCCTGTTTAACGGCAGATGCTGTAGAAATAAAAGGAAGCACCCATAAAAAGAACTGATTGCAATTAGAGCAGGGTCAGGGGGACAAGCAGCTGGCCCTTAACTGCCCTTGTCTAGATTCACGATGAAGGGATACAGGAGATAAAAACCAGGCAGCACCAGACCACTGGGATGGATTCATCCGACTTGTTGCGATACGCTGAATTAGCCTTTATGGGTTTATTTTTAACATTGGGGAAGGCCTCGTCTGCTGGAAATAAAATTGATCGATATGCGCTTGGGGTCCTCGTCTGGCTGGAAATGGCTCCGTGATGGATGCGTGTCACAGAGCCCTTGACTGTCGCTCTCTGCTGGTGCTCAGGGAGGGAGCTCGGGAGGATGAAGATGGGGCGGATGCTGCTGAGCCTGAGTGGAATTTGGCCTCTGGGAGCTTTTGCCCCAGGGATGCCGGGGTTTCGTGCCCACTCAGGGCCAGCTTTCATCCTACAGCAGGATATTGAAAATAATTGGGTTTTCTCATCCTCGTGGCCGTTTTATGAGCCAGCGTCTAACAGTGTCCCTGTTTCCCCAGGGGAAGCGACTGCTAATTTTTTTTCTTTACTTGTTAAACTTGCCATGAGTCTCCCTGCTAGAGGATTTCTGAACGAGTTTTTCAATATTCATAGACTTAACTACGTCATGAAAAAGGGGCCATTAGTTCCTCCAGTTTGATCTCAGGTCATTAACTCCACGCTACTGCTTTCCTTTGCCATCTTTTATTCTCCTTGTCCTTCCTAAGTGCTGTTTGTTTTTTTATCGCTCTGTGTATCCTTTCAGCAACAGCGCTAGCATATTTATTAGTATTAATTGGCATATGTGCAATAAATGTCATGCAAGGATCACAGAAGCCGTTGCCTTGGAGAAATCAGTGGATTTATCCCACATGGGGAGTCAGAGGCACCGAAGAAACCAGATGGGCATCAGCTGCAGGCATGCCCTGACAGAGCTGACCGTGATTTCTTCCTAAAAGGCAGCTTGGACCTTGCAATCGTTGGCACTCACTTGCTTTGAACTACTTCAGTTGTGCCTCAGAAACCAGGTGCTACCCAGGTCTTTATTCCAGCAAACCTGGTGGCTTTTGCTCCCTTCCCATTGTACCAACCAAAATCCCCAGCCTGCAGTTGGATGGCGCGGTACTGCAAGGTGAAAAAGGGAGAAAAAAAAGGAGAGACCTGTTCTGGAGATGATAGTGATAATAATTTTCTTAAGGTGTCATTTCACCGAAAATCCCCAGCCTGCAGTTGGATGGAGCACTGCTGCAAGGTGAAAAAGGGAAAAAAAAAAAAATAATAATAGGAGAGACCTGTTCTGGAGATGATAATGATAATAATTTTCTTAAGGTGTCATTTCAGAGCTACTTATCTGGGTTTAAAAGCAATGCAAGGCACAAGGACCAAAGCTGGGGCTTTATCCAGACTTGGAAAGTAAAAGTAAAGCCAAGAGGGCAAAAAAAGAAGGCTGAAGTCCTTTTTTATTATTTTTTTTACGCAACTGAGCTGCCTCTCAGTCTTGACAGGGGACAATAGGCACTTGTTCCCAGTAAACATCCCCCAGCCTGTGCTGCGGAGGGGACTGGGAAGGGGCTGTTAGGGATGCGACCGCAGCCACGAGCCCCCAGGGCTCAGCTCAGCCCAGCCGCCCGCCCGCGTCCCGCTGTGCTGGGGGAGTTTATTTTTCCAGCTCTCCTACTCAGAAACATTTGGCTAAAGGAAAAATTGTGGAGGAGGTTTAGCTCAAGTGAGCACAAAAACATGTGTCCTTGTAGTATATTGCTTGCTGAGTGGTGGTTTAGGGGTTTTTTTCCTTCTTTTTTTTCTTTCTTTTTTTTTTTTTTATTAAGCATATCTGAGAGCTTGGGAATCATGTGAGGAGGGTGGGGGTGATGCCTTTCAGATGGACGCAGGGCTGTGTAAATACAAGGGAAATCTTTTCTGCCTGATGCAAGTTCTCCCAGCCTGTTTTTTCTCTCTTTCACACTACTTCTTTGGATGAATGGGTGTGAAGATAGCAGAGTCTGAGGAAACCTTTAAAAACCTCATCTAAAACCTCTACCTTAAGCTACCATTGTCCCCAGGGTGACCGTCCATCCTCTTCCCATGACCCCCAGAAGTCCCTGCATGAGGAAACGGGCTGGAGTGTCCCGGTGAGTCTTCTTTTCTTGTCCCATGACCATCACTGTGGGGGAAAAAGGGACAAGATGCAAGAAAAGTTGGCTTCTGGGCTGAGGAGCAAAGAGCTGCCCTCCTCCTTCTATCCCACATTTATTCTTGCACACAAGCCGTTCCTCCCAATCTCCTCTCTCTCATGCCCTCCACAAGCGAAACATTGCTTCATCCAGAGACAAGATGCTGAGCAAACAAATCTCGGGTCAAACTCTCCCACTCCTTCCCCCACCGCGTTCCCATCCGCACATTTTTGTGCTCGATCCCCGCTGCCTTTTCCCATGCCCTTGAGGGGGAGCAGGGCTGGTACATTGGCTGTCGGCACAGCGAAGGCGGCCCCGCCGATGGGAGCTGCCTTTGGCAGGCGAAAGGGGGTTTTTTTAGGGAATGACTTGAAAGTCTGGGCAGATGGTTTCCACCTTTTGCTGTGAGCTGGGGTCAGCAGAGTTGTTCTGGAAGGGAAGACGATGCTGTGGTGCCATTTGGTGAAGCCGGTTGAGGCTCTGAGGTCTGAATCGAATCCGTGATAAACCCTTTCTTGGGTTTGTGTGGTGGCAACAGGGTGAGGAATAAATCATGGAATAATAGAATGGTTTGGGTTGGAAGGTGCATTAACGATCATCTAGTTCCAACCCCCCTGCCATGGGCAGGGACACCTCCCACTAGCCCAGGTTGCCCAAAGCCTCATCCAGCCTGGCCTTGAACCCCTCCAGGGATGGGGCATCCACAGCTTCTCTGGGCAACCTGGGCCACTGCCTCACCACCCGCACAGGAAAATGTTCCTCCTAATATCTAATCCAAATCTCCCTTCTTTCAGCTTAAAGCCGTCATCCTTTCATCCTGTCGCTATACTCCCTGATCCAGAGCCCCCCCATCTCTCCTGTAGCCCCCTTTCAGCACTGGAAGGTGCTGGAAGGTCTCCCCGGAGCCTTCTCTTCTCCAGGCTGCACACCCCCAACTCTCTCAGCCTGTCCTCGCACGGGAGCTGCTCCAGCCCTCAGACCATCTTCATGGCCTCCTCTGGACTCGCTGTAATCCCCTCTAATCCCACAGGGGTGTGGATGAGGAGAGGTGCATGTGGATTTGTCTATGCTGGGATGGTGCATCCCAAGGAGGAGCTGTGAGGCTTCACTGGTGGCAAAGTGAGGGATGTAAAAATATATTAGGTGAAAACTCCAAGCACGCTGAGACAGCTGCAAGGAAGAAGGAGTGTTAGGAAAAGAGGGAACCAGAGGATTTTATCATTTTTTAAGAGAAAACCAGAATATTATGGGTTCATCTGGCATGAACAGAGGATGAGGGGAGTGGACGGTGGTTGCCTTTTGGCTTTGCCCTTTTCCCCATAACATGAATACCATTCACGGATCAAACCACCTTGTGAAGTTAAATTCACACCGCCCAGGACACTGGAGGGCTCCAGCTTACATCTCCAACTGGTGTGATAGACCTGAGTGAAGTGAGCCTGAGGGTATTGCTCAGGAAAGTGGAGAGGTAGTGATGCAGACCCACCGCTTCATCTGCTAGTCCTTCACATCTGTGCTGCCTTGTCCCTGACCCAGATAAAGACGAAGACGAGGGTTTGCAAGCTGGAGTTTCAAGCACCTGCTGTAACCAGCTGAATTCTCCTTGGGCTCTTTCTTTAGACAGTTATTTTGTTTTCTGGCCCGGAGCAGATACAAGGATGCTAAATGAGGATTTAATAGTGAACTGAATCATCTTGACTTGATCATGTTACAGGCATGCAAGTCAAATCCCCGTCTGGGAGGCTCTGCCAATGAGACTGCTGTGATGCCCACTCATGGTTGAGAAGATCTGTGGCCTTTCCCTGCACGTGCTATGCCCAGGACAGGACCTCCCACAACCTGGTTTCTAACCTCTCCAGTTGGATGTCCTGTGGACTTTGCAGTTTCTCTTGTGCCTACTGTGGGATTGGCTTGAGGTTGTTGGGTTGCCTTGAGGGAAAAGACAATGTTCCCCCATGTGTCAGCAGTGAGGAATTCAGGAGGGAGGCACTGGGGGTTACTGGGGAGAGGACCAGCTTACTGGCCTCATCCCTTTCTGGTTCATGTTGGTGAGCTGTGCTTTTGTCCATTAGGGAATAATTTTCCTTTGGTGTGTGCTTCTCCTCCCATCTGAGTCCTGCTGGATAGGAGAGGATAATTACAGGAGAGATAGAATCATAGAATGGTTTGGGTTGGAAGGTACATTAATGATCATCAAGTTCCAACCCCCCTGCCATGGGCAGGGACACCTCCCACTAGCCCAGGTTGCTCAAAGACTCATCCAGCCTGGCCTTGAACACCTCTGGAGTTTAATCCCAAACTCCGTGGGGTTCTGAACGCAGCCACCATACGCCATAAAACAGGAGAGGTTCAACACATGAAAGGACCTAGTTGAGTGCCCTGACCTTGTTGTGATAGTCTCTGCACTGCATGTAAAGCACTGATGTGGTCCCTGCAATGGAGAGTTTCTGATTTATCCCCTCCCCTTTGGTTTTGTAGTGTGATTTTATTTTTGTTGTCATCCTCTCCCCCACTTTTGAAGGTGCTGAGAAGTACCACCTCTGAAGGTGCTTCTCAGAAAGCATCATTAGATGTCATTGTCCTTGGGGTTTACTGTTTGTTTGTTTGTTTAATTGTTTTTGGGGAAACTCCATCTGCTAGGGTACAAAGCTAATCTGGGGTAAAAGGGACCAACTTGGACATTAGCATGAAGATCTAGCAGGGCATGGTCCAGTCCAATCTTAGTGGCTGCAAGATGTCATCTTGGAGTATAATGGGTTTAGACTGGCTTTTCAAATGGATCTCTGAAGTTGGGTGGGAAATTCAGTGGAAGATGGACATCTAGAAACGCTCATCTAGAAAATCATGGAGGAACAACAGCTTATCTGTGACAGCTCCCATATCAACTGCGCATGCCTCAGGTCAGCCTCACCTCCTGCCCCAAGAGAATCCCAGAAAATTGCTGGGTAAAATGGGGGATTTCCTTTCTTACAAAACATGGAAGCTGGGCATGTCTTACATCAAGTGTTAATGGTGTAGAATCTTTAATAAGGCTGTCAAAGTGAGCTGCTGGAGGATCTCAGCAGAGAAGGGAAAAGGGACTTCCACTTCTCGTATCCCTACCTTGCCACTTCTGAAGTTTTCCTGCATGTCTCAGTCAAACCAGTCCTTTCCCCACACAGTGGAAATCTGATGATTCAACTTCTTCCTGCAGCTTTCGTTGCTTCATCGGGTCCGAAGTGTTGACTCATCGGTCTTTCTTCACGTGATTCCCTCGAAATAGCATCCCTTGGGCAGACAGTGTAAGGACCGGGCAGCCTCGTCGGCACAACTTCTCTCTGAGAAGCTGTCGTAGCAGCTGGTCCTTCCAGGGTGATTCTGGTCTCTAAAAGGTTTTTAACTTTTCCTAAAAGCATTTAGAGGAAAATCTGTGTCAGCAGTGTTCTCACCTAACAGAGGGCAAGTCTTATGAGTGACTTGAAGATACAGCTGACACCGTTGTGTACTGTGTGTCATCTGGGTCTCTCAAGTGTTTTGAAATCCTGGATGAAAGGTCACTCATCCTGAAATGTCCTTCCTTCCTCCCGTTGGACACAGTGCCAGCAGAAACCCTGACCCTGTGCATGAGCTCGTGCACCACCTCTTGTGATATTATCAAAACCTTTCCAATTTAGACTTCTCTTTCCTTTTAGGGTTTCTTTTCCAGAGCAAACCCAAGGGTTTCCTGCAAGAGCCCAGGGCGGTTGGCTAGAGGAGTGGGGAGCAGCGATTGCTGCTGATCTTGGTCATTGGGACGACCCCACAGCCTATTGCTCGTGGCTTTCCCAGCGCTCCATCCCCTCTCTGAACGCTTCCACACCACCCTGGGTGCCAGCTAGCATCACTGTCTAAGAATGAGAAGTAATGTAGTTCCTAAGCAACCTTTCGCCTGGCCTCTCGCTAAAGAGTGACTTAGCTTTTTCCAAAGGAAAAAAGAGACCTTGGATAGCGATGTGTCAAAGCAGGTTCTTCTAATGTGCTTAACTCTCCGGATGCCAGTTTAATGAGCATCCACCGAGCATCGGCTGGCTGGGTCTCTGCCAACGGGGTCGGGGTGCTGCAGGAAGCCAAGTTCAGCCCATCTGGGGGGAGCTCACATAAAGATTAAAATCTGTAGCTGTTAGGAGTGTTTCTAGGATCATGAGGACTGGCTTTTTTCCTTATTTCTTCTCACTGCTTTCCTTTTTCTCCTGACTTTAAGACATTTTGCTGTCTGCTGTCAGTTTATTTCACCTTCTCTCCCACCCCTTCAGAAACCCAGTGAAGTCAACAAATGTCATTTTATAGGGTGTTTCTGCTGTGGTGGCTATTGGTTTTATTTCAAATCCATCAATGAAAAATTAATTAGCAGGTCACATCCCTGTCCTAACCATCTCTGTCTATCTGAGATATATTACTACAACCTCCATTAGAGCTGTACCTCAGTAAATCAACATCTTTACTGTGTTTATCATTTTCACATCCCTGTAAGGCAAAGCTTCAGGTGAATCATGGTGTTCCCAGGTTATTATTATGGAGAAGCCAGAGCTAAAGCATCAGGCTGAATTTGTACCTTCAGGGTACTCGGCTTTCACATGGGACCTGCTGACTCCTGACCTGCTGTTTTCATTTGGTTCCTTCTCCATCGAGGGTCTCAACTCCTCTGTTGAGCTGGGAGGTTGGAGGGTGGGAGGGTGTCATGTTTTGAGACGTGACTGTGGGGAAAGGACAAGCAGCTTGAAAGGAAGATGTAGGAAATGAGATGGGGGAGATCATCCACTGGAGCCCAGAATCGGTGAGGCTGGAAGGGACCTCTGTCAATCACCTAGTTCAACCTCCTTTCCTAAAGCAGGGTCACCAAGTGCAGATTGATTAGGATATTGAGTATCTCCAGGGGTGGAGATTCTACAACCTCTCTGGGCAGCCTGTGCCAGTGTTTGATCATCCTCACCATTACAAAAAGATTATGCTTATGTTTAAATGGAATTTCCTGTATTTTTAATTTTTGCCCATTGCCTCTTGTCCTGTCATTGAGCACCACTGGGAAAGGTTTGGTTCAGTCGTCTTTGATTCCCCCTCCCTCAGGTATTTACACACATTGATAAGATCCCCCTGAGCCTTCTATTCTCCAGGCTGAAGAACCCCAGCTCTCTCAGCCACTCTCATGTGTCTGCTCCTGTCCCTTCATCTCTTCCTGGCACTTTGCTGGACTCTCTCCAGTATGTCCATGTCTCTCTCATACTGGGGAGCCCAGACTGGACCCACCACCTGGAAGTGTCCCACCAGGGCTGTGCAGAGGGGAGGGACCTGTGGGCAACATTCAGCCTGACACAGCCCAGGGAGCTGGTGACTTTCTTTGCCATGAGGACATGCAGCTGGCTCGTGGCCAACTTAGTGCCCACCAGGAACGCCCAGTATAGTGAATAAAGCCACTTTCCCCCCAGTCAATCCCCAGTGAGACCCACTTCATTGCCCAGTTATCTAGCCCATACTTCACCAGTTTGTCTGGTGAAAATTTTGAAAGAAAACATTACTCATGTCCCGATAAGAAGCACCCACTGCTCTCACCACGGCAGCCATCTCCCGTAGAGGGCTATCAGGTTGGTCAAGGGTAATTTAAGGGTCTTACTACAGAGGCATGCAGGGTCAGAGGGGATTGCAGAAGGTCGAGGAGATGTAGTGATAGCTGCACCAGATATTTCAGGGTTTTTTGGAGCATTTCAGCCGTGATGTTCATGCTCTAGTACCATCTAGCAGCAGGGGAGGTGTCCCTGGGCAGGCACAGGGCGTCTTCGTGGAGCTCAGCAACACACGGGGATTTATCATTCAGGATTTGCCCCCATGGCTGCCCTTCTAAAGGGTGTACTGAGGCCAGCACAGATTCCCTGGTCCACTCACATCCCTGTCTATGCCAGAAAAAAAGTCTCCTCTCTCCGTGCTGCTGTATGTCTCCCCTCTGTCATTTGTGCGATACAACATGCAACTCAGTTGATAGGCAGCAAGGAGCAATTTATTTTCTTTTTCTTTAATTTCTCCTCCTTCCGTTGCTTTTGCAGAGCTAGGAGAAATAGAAATAAGAGTGACAGCTCGGTGTGCTTATGAAGCCAACAGTCAAGAGGGGCTTTGCCAGAGGAGCGGTTCTGCTGAGTAAAGTTACGCTTTCTAACCTGGCTGATTGACCATAGAATCATACAATCACAGAATGGTTTGGGTGGGAAGGGACCTTAAAGATCATCTCATTCCAACCCCCCTGCCATGGGCAGGGACACCTCCCACTAGCCCAGGTTGCTCAAAGCCTCATCCAGCCTGGCCTTGAACCCCTCCAGGGATGGGGCATCCACAGCTTCTCTGGGCAACCTGGGCCACTGCCTCACCACCCTCGCATGAAAACATTTCTTCCTAATATCTCGTCTAAATCTCCCCTCTTTCAGCTTAAAACCATTACCCCTTGTCCTATCACTACACTCTCTGACAAAGAGTGCCTCCCCATTGATGCCAAAGCAGGCACAAGCGTGTCCTCACATTAAGCAAGAGCCTTGCCTGCTCTCAAGGGCTGGGCTGAAGCCAGGAAGAGCTGATGGCAGATTTCGGAGTAGGACCCAAGCATGACCGAATGGTTGGTGATGACCCCCCCTGCTGCAGCAAGTTGTCTGTATAGACTAGGAAAGAAACACTATTAATTTTTTTCCCCCCCTTCATTTAAAAAAAAAAAAATAGAAGGGCCTGGCAGAGAGTCAGCATGCAAGGAATGGGCAGGCACACTGCCTCGTTTGTTGGAATGGCCGACAGATTAAATTAAGGTTTTAAAAAAAATAAAAATTAGAGAGGGAGAGAGAACAAGTGTTTTCTATGGGTAGAGTTCATTCACGAGTCACTCATTTCTCTTGCTCTTCAGGGAGTGATATGAGACAATTAGCTAATTGGTTTGGGGAGGTGACCTGTCAGTGACTCAAGGAGGAAACGTCTCCTGTGCAGTTTGACATAAAGAATATATTTTCAGCCCGTTGTGACAGCTCCAAGCACCCCCCATTAAAATCAAGCATGTAATGGCTGTAATAACGGCGAGTTTGGAATCCATCACAGCGAGGGAAACGCAATGAAAAACCTGATAACACGCACTAAATTGCAGCCGGAGCTAGTACGTTATGTTGTCAGGTTTGAAATATTTCTGAATTATCTTATCATTAGCGCTGCGTAAGCATCCGAAGCCTTTCTGAGGTTGGAGTCTGTCCTCAATTACCTTGTTAAGCCCTCAGCTTCAGCAGCTCATCTGCCTTCGAAGGCAGGTAGCTGAATGTCTTCATGATGGAGCCAATGACTGTGTGTGAAGTTGGGAGGACTTGAAATCTGGGATAATAGCGCAAGCCTTTGGAAAGAGGGGCCAGTTGGTCCATTTGCTAAGAGGATGTGGATTTGCCACGTTTTTCTGTAAATTCTCAGGTGGTTTCCTGAGTTGGGTGACATTTGGGGTAGGGCCTGGGCTGAGGTCTTTGAGATGTCCTCATCAACTTGCCCCCTTAATTTTGTACCTTTGGGCAAAAGCAGTAGGCTGGGAGGAAGCAGAGAGAAAGGAAAAGTTTAGCCAAGAAGGCAACATTGTTCTTACACCCTCAGACCCACGCCTGCACACCCCCTCGACTGCTCATCCCATTGACATAGCAAAAACCAAAATACCAAAGCAAGCATGTTGCAGAGAGACAGCAGTCATGAGATAATTAGACAAAGGAAAGCAGGAAGTCTCCTTCAGCCCAAGTGATGTAATTTTCCACAAACAGAACTTCATTCACGTGAATGTTTTCAGAAAAACAGAAGATATGCTAGTAGGGCAACTACAGCTTTTAGCTACCAACAGTTGGAAGAAGGAGCAGGTCCCAAACTGGGAGGTACCTGGTTTTCCTTATGGATGTGGTTGGTCCTTTCTGAATATCAGGTGCCTGAAAAATTATTATTTTTATTATTATTATTATAGGAGTTTGAAAATTTTGGCTAGCAAAGCAAGTCTCCATCCCTTCCCACAGCCCCACCATTCACTTGTATTTCCATGTGCTGTGCTCTGTGTTCACATGGCACCGGTACAATATTCATGATGTTGCTGATGGTTGGTGGGTCTGAGTTTCCACCCTGATAGCAATGAGGGCGTGCAAGGATCAGCCGTGGGGATGGGTAGAGCAGAAATTGGAGATGCAGTCAATAGGCACATCGTGTCTTGGAGGCTTCTGGCCACTTGGCGTCAATGAAGACATCCTCTCCATCCCTGCCCTCTGCAATTCCCTTATGGGAAAATATGATGCTGGGTCCCCTGCATTGATGGGCAGGGCTTAGTGGGAGATCCAGGAGCACTGGGTCAGTCCAACACCTGTTTGGGTTGATGCATTTAGGCAAAGGGTGTTTATGTGATGAATTAGAAAGGGCAATATTTTTCGTCATGGTGATGTGTCTGTGTCGGTGTCAGACAGTTTGACCGCGGCACAAACAGGAGACAGCTGCTATTTTAATCATTTCTACACAAGTTTCTCGTAAAGGTCGTAAAATTAAAATAAACCTCGACAGACTGACCCATCATTAGTGGTAAAACCAACCAGCTATGCACCACCGCAGGCACATCCCACAGTGGGGTAACAGGACATAGGAATGATTTACTCAAAAAAAAAAAAAAAAAAAAAAAAAAAAAGGGAAAAAAAAAAAAAGAAGAAGAGGAAAAAAAAGAGATATTTTCCAAAACCATTTATTTTTATTTGTGTTGCAGAAAACTTCTAAAATATCTAGTTTACTTCCTTTTGCCTGAAGTGGCAAAACCATTTGAAGGTTATGGACAGCTCATGTTTCCCCATCCTGCCCCTCTGACTCCCTGGTTTTCATCCCTGAAGATTACAAGCTAGAAAAAGTGTCAGAGCTGCACTGTGCTGGATCTCACAGGGACTGGATTCATGTTGAGAGGGAAATAGGGGAGAAATAAAATAAATACAACCACATAGGGACTAGAAGAGAGCACCTAAAGGAGGTTTTTTTTGCGGCATCCAGAAGAAGTTATTGCTCAGTCTCAGCTTTATCACTTCATGCAAGTGGTGTTGATGTGATTTGATCACCAAAAGGGTGAAGCTCTGATTTATCTAATGACCCCAGCAACATTTGGGATTGAAGTTCCCAAATCCCTAAATTGTAGCCTTATGGGAAAAACTCCTTCCTGAGTGCTGAATTTCTCTGGGGTTTATTTTCTCTATTCCAAATACCGTACTCCAGAGCACTCCAGTAAATCTTCAGTGCATTGTACAAGAAAGGGGATCAACCCTCTTGTCAAAGAGCTCTCAAAACCTTGTGCAGCTGAGGGTAGTTTCTGGCTGCTAAAGGGCTGATTTTCTTAAAAGTTTTGTCTGCAAACCTTGAAGCCAGGTCGCTTGCTCAGAGCCAAGAAGAGAGGCTTGTCTTGAACCTTAGGGAGCTCTGCGTTGGGAGTCATGTTTTAAACTAGATGAAGGGCTGAGAGCTCAATTGTTTTAACAGACCAAGGTGGGAATGTTTTGATAAATAATTTTTTTGGGGTCAGTAAAATTAAAAATAAAAAAAAAAATTGCAGAGAAGCTTTCCTTTTCCTTACTCAAGAGAGAAATTCAGTGGAAGAGGGGAATAAAAACTCCTTTCTGGCCAGACCAGGACACCATCTCCCTGGATTGAGGGTGTCCCAGGCGTGGAGATCTCCCCACAGGAGTCCCTCCCAACTTTATTGATCACTATGGCTAGTAAGGGACATTCTGCCTAAGATGTTTTTTTTTCCGTTTGTCTTTGGATGTTTTCCTAGGGCTGGGTCTAGCCTGCTCCAAGGGCACTAACATTGATTCAAACCAATTGCTGGGAGATATTTGCTGAAGTCTCTGCAGAGATACAACCGCGTCAGGAGGTTTCTATACATACCTCTCTCTGGGCTCACTGCAAACATCCTGCCGGGAAGAGGAAACATTTCCTCTGCCCCAGGATAATCTGCCTTCCTATAGAAAGAGAACTGATGTTTCCGGATGGAGCATATGGATGTGGAAGAGGAGCCTGCACATGCTCCAGCTGTGCCCCAAGGGCCGTCTCCGCCGTTGGCCAAAGTCAACGGGAGGGCTTCACGTGTTGAGTGGCATTAGGGGTAGAACATGCATGAGGATGCTTCTTGGTGACATTCTCCAGGTGTCGGAGGGAGCTCTAGGCATTTTATTCCTCTCATGTAGCAGCTGTGAACGCAGCAGAGCATGCAAGGATTGGAGCTGGAGTTAGAGTGAAAGCTGCTGAGTGTCATGCCCTAAAAAAAAAAAAAAAATACCAAAAACCAGCGAAAATGGGAAGAAAGAAGTGAGGCAGAGAGGAAGACTCCAGGAAATGAGGTGGCTTTGGGGTTGTTTTGTGCTCTTTTTTTTTTTTTTTTTTTTTTTTAGTAAAATGTCCAAGAAAAGATTTCCTGCTGCACGAAAGGGACAACAGAGGAGGGAAGCTCTTCCTAAAAATAACCGAGAGCTGCCTGGCCTCACTAGACAGCTCCTCCACAGGGACTCTTGGCTTTGACAGGGGATGGATCAGCCGGCTCCCAACGGCACGTCCACTGCAGCCCTCTCCTTCTCGTTCGATGGCAATGCATTGATCCAAAGCAGAACTGACTCTTCCTCTCCTCTCCTTTCCCCCAGCTTTTTTTCCCCCCTACACTGAAAATATCTGTAAGTCTGTCATCAGAGGCGATGGGGAGGGAAGGAGGCATTTGCAGAAGGCTGGGAGAAATCCTGGGTTGCTCACATGTGCCAGGCAAGAGGTTAGAAATAAAGAGGGTGAGATGGGATGTCTCGTAGAGTCTGAGGGTGTTGCATATCTGAGAGCAAAATGTGACTCTGGAGGTGCCGATGCTATGAAGGTGGGTTAGCAATAGGGTAGTGCCTTGGGTAATGCAACCAGTAGGTGAAATAGTGTGATAATTGGGATTTTGAGGGTGTTGATGCTTAGCGTGGACAGGTGGGAGTATGTAGCAGCACCTGGCTGCCTGCTCATCTTACTCCTGCTGCTATCCATCGATGGAAAGGGAACAAGGTGAGATCTGGGTGCAGAAGGCAAGAGGTGAGATCTTCTCACCATCTCTCCCCACCATGCCTGGTGCTCATCTGAAGAGGAGCTGCTTATAACCACCCTCTTCATGTCCTCAGAGAGCTGGTGGACAAAAAAACACAAAAGGCAAAGTAACACCAGCTATGGATGATTCCCAGCTTTAGCTGCTGCAGTGGGCATTTCTTGAAAAATAAAAAAAAAAAAAAAGTAATAATAATCAAAATTCCTCCGTTGAGTTTCCAAAACACTCAACAAAGGAGAAAAACAAGAAGAAAAGAAAATAATTTTTCAGTCCTTCCTGCTAGGATTGCAGGGCACTGGCACCAAAGGGGTCACCACATGTTAAATAAATCACCAACAGCTTTTTAGGGGCATAGTTCCATTCCTGCAGGTCATCCCCATCCCCACAGACCCTTGAGTTGAATTTCCAAAATGCCATTTTTCATTGCCATCTCCTGGTTTGGTAAAGAGCCGGCCTCAGGATTGCTCTGGCTCAATGCGGCAGCCAAAAAGGCTCCCAGAGGGAGTCGGTGCTTTTATGGAGGAGGAGATTATCCACTTTTTAATGATATTAAAATACAGACAAAAAGCTTTGGGAGCATTGTTATCTGATCGGCTTTCCTGTGCGTCAGCCACAGCTGCAGTCAGGGCGTTATGAAGCCCCATGTGCTGAGTGTGTTTTCCGCTGCCTAGATGAGGGGGATGCTTTTCCCAAAATCAGTTGATTTCACTATTTTAGGGGATTCCTCCATCTTTGCTTGGGATGTACGGTACCGATAATGCTTCAGGGACAAGGTAGAGGCTGGAAGACCTTTGTCCATGACCCAAGATAGCAGATCCCGGGTGGTCCACAGGAGGATGTATTGAGCGTTGGGTGTTCAGCATTCCCAAGCCAAAACCTCCCAGATCTGAGCAGGTTTTCAGATCTTCCTTTAGGAAATTGCTGCTGTCAAGCCACAGCAGCACTTATGGCCAAGACAAGTGACAAAGAAAATGTTGTAGCATCTGGAAGAGTGCTGGGGGGTTGCAGCTTTTGATGGCCATGCTGGTCCTTGCAACCTTGCTTTGATGGAGACGTAAATCCAGGAGAGCTTGAAACCAGTGGAAGCTGTCTGGATGTTAGCCTGAGTGTCTGAGATGAGAACCCAGCCCTAAATCTGTATTTCTGCTGCGGTGGTGACTTGGGCCAGGCTGGAGCTGGTTTGGCTGTTGAAACCACACCTTCCTCAGTATAAAACCTGCATCTTCTCCCTGGTGCTCCTGCTGCTGGGACCCTCCCACAGGGGCGTCACCGTCCCACTCCCCATCCTTCATCACATCCCGGGACCCAGAGCTCCCTAAGGGCAGTCGCATCCTCCTAGCTTCACTTTAAGCTTCTCTAGTTACATGATTCCTGTCTTGAAAAATGAAAGAGACCAGGATGTGCAAGGAGTAGGTTGCTGGACCTGACCTGAGCTACAGCCCGGGTACAAGAGTCTTGTTCTGAGAATAGCCATCAATTCTTGCTCGTGTGTGGCATCCTGGACAAGGTTTTCATCCAACCTTGATTAACAAATTTGCAGGCAAAGGACATTCATCCTATGACGCTGTCCATAGGAAATGCCAACAAATCCTTCCTGGGGTGCAGTTCTTCTTGTATAACCTTGGACGGTTCCTGGATGGTCTGAATGATGTCACATGATGAAGTAATGCTTCTAATCATCAGTATTTTCACATTCTTACAGAATCATAGAGTCATAGAATAGTTTGAGTTGGAAGGGACCATGGAGGTCACCTAGTCCAGCCCCCCTGCAGTAAGCAGGGACATCTTCCACTAGATCAGGTTGCCCAGAGCCCCATCCAACCCAACCTTGAATGTTTCCAAGGATGGGGCATCCACAGCTGCTCTGACCAACCTGTTCCAGTATTTCTTCCTTATATCTAGTCTAAACCTCTCCTCTTTTAGTTTAAAACCATTACCCCTTGTCCTATTGCTACAGGCCCTGTTAAAATAAACCTCAGGGCTTCCTGGAGGAGGTTCTCAGCTGCTGTAGGAACCCCTCTTGGGGGGCACACAGGGGTGCTGACATGGGCAAGGACAGCTTTGGACAACCGAAGTGATGCTACAAGAGGTGAAATGGGGTGAACGGGGCAGTTTTTGCAAGAAGTGGGTTTGAAATGGAGTTTGTTGCATGTAGCAAACACTGGGCATATGTCTTGCTTTATAGTCCCTATGGGATTGGTGTCCCATCCTAGAACCACTCTGCAATTCTGTGATCTCTTCCATCACTGCCAAGAATTGCCCCTAAAGCCATGAACATGGGTTCCCGGAGCCACTCATGGCCAATGAGTCAAGCACACAGCCATCTTCTGCCCCCAAGCACCCCAGAACACATCAGGTTTCCCAGCCAACACAAACTGAGGTTATCCCAACTGGGGATGGGGCGAGAGGTTCGGCTCTGAAACGGCATCTCTGGGTTGATGCAGGTCAGTGATGTTTGGCTTCCTCACTGCTGCTTGCAAATGCATCAGGAATCCAAGGCGGTAATTAAATCACAGGAGCAATTTACTGTAGACCTGTTCCATGCATCTGTGAGATGGCGGCTGGTAAATACAAGAATATCAATATTGCAAAGCAACCACAGGTTTGGAAATCAGTGACACAGCAAGCGCAAGGCATTTTAATGCTGCAGAGGAGAGGAGAGAAAGATGCCAGAAGCCAAAGACGTGCCGTTAGCAGGTAGCAACACATTAATGAGTGACACGTCGGAGCCTCATTAGCTCCCGAGGCACATACACAGCACTCAGAGGGTTTTAAAGCTCTGTGCCATCATGGAGGGGGGGTGTCATCTCTGCAGCAACTCAGGGAGCACAAGTGCTCCAGGCTGCACAACGGCACCCTGGTGAACCTGGTGCTACCTCTGCCTTGTAGGAGAGCATCTCTGTGGCACCTTAATTTTGGCAAATTAAGGCAGAAGCAACTGCTGAGAGTAGAAAGCCTGGCTCCAGGCATCCAACAGGTCCATGCACTGTTGTCACATCTCCAAAGGAGATGTCCCACTCTGGCCAATGGGTACAGGGCAATGAGGTTCTTCCAGTGGTTCTGCCATGAAGCAAGAGCTAAGAGCCAGGTCTGGGAGAGTGCAGGATGGTAGGGATGCCTAAACTCCCTTGTCTGAGCAAAAAATGCTGGTTGAATTCTTCTCAGAGGACTGGGAGTAAGAAAAAGTTGGTGGAAAGGGTGTTAATCTCACCCAGAACATCCATGTTCACTGCTGGATGAATTTAAGGGAGGGAGTGGTGACTTCTCTCCTGCCATGAGTGGATGCGCTAGCATGTCTTCAGCCCCCTCCCCACCAGAAGCTGGGTCTTGTACCAGCTCTTTTCCCCTGTGGTTACCCATTCTTCACACCTAGCACTGTGCAGACTCACAGCCTGGGATAATTCATGACTCATGACTCTTTTGGCACAAGAGAGCAAGAGGTCCAGACCACGAGTCATGCAGAAACTCACCCCTTTGGGGCAATTTGAAAGATTGTCCCTCTTGTAATAAGTCCCTGTGATATCCAGATGCTTTTTGGCTTTCTGTAGCTGTGTAGAGCAGCCAAAATGGGGATTTGTCCCAGGTGAGGACAGCTTCACACAACTGTCTGGCACGTTGGCATCCATCAGCCCATCAGGACGGGCACAGGAGTGTGCCATGCGTACATCAGCCAGCGTGCATTGCTTCTGCTGCCGGAAGACAGTATAGCATGTGGCGTTTGGATGTCCCTCGATCCTGAGCATTGAGGAACAGGTCCTTAGCTGACCCATGTGAGCCCAGCCCCCCAGGGATGATTTACTTTTTACCCTTCCTGCCCCGTCATCCTCTTGGCGTGTCCAGCTCGATGATAAATTCCGATCTGTTAAGTGAAACAGCTGTGGCTTTGCTGAGGAGCTGAATTAAGATGTTTTGCAGGGAAAGCACTGCCCATGCACAGGGCTGGGGTTGCACGCTCGCTGCTTAGGAGGATGGAGAGTTTGGATCTGCACCATCACCTCCAAGCATCCCTTGGGAAGCTCAGTCTCCCACCCTGAGATCCTCTTTGAAGTGGGACACGAGGATAACCGAAACCTCTTTAGTTCTTACAGGCAGGATTTAACCACCTTAAATTATTGCAAATGGATGAGGAAACATCCTATGATCTCCAAGCCAAGCAGGTCACCTTTAATTTCCTTTTCCTTCCATCAATAACGCCAGCGGACGAGTGTTTGATTTATTAAGCGCTGAATAAGAGGGCTTTCATGTGTATTGCTGTCAGAGAGATAAACAGGCTCCTTTGAAGGCAAGTTTCTGGGAGATGACTGTGACTTTACATATATATATAAATATATATATAAAAAGCAATGCAGACCCTCCCTGCTTGGACATCCCTGATCTTTGGGCTGCAGCCGCCCAGCACCACGTTACATGCTCAGAGCGACGATCCCCAACCTGCCCCGCTGGGAGGATGATTAATGCTTGCAAAGTGCTTTGAGAACATCAGATTAGTAGGACAGAGCCTCATTATTATATTAGCAATCACCGGTTCCTTGGCCTTTTTTTCACTCCGGGTGCACTTAGTGCAGCATCTAAATGCCAAATGCTGTTTACAAGCAAAACCTCGGTGCGTTTGGATGCTTTGGGGAGAGCTTTTTTGTGCTGTTGACAGGTTTATTTTTAATGATGCACCTGTGGTCCAGACTCCGTTGAGGTCCCCACAAACGGCTGCCCTGCTTTTCATGCAAACACTGTGTGGATTAAAAATAAAGACCACGGGGTACTCGCTGTTATAACTATAGAAACCAAATATTTGGTTCATCTATAAAAGGCAGGAGTGTTTATGACTACAAGGCCAAAGGCATTTCCAGCCAAAGTGGAATGTATTTTAGTTCTGCAGACTATTTATAGATAGGCAGCCACTCTAAATTTGAATCTTCCCTTCCGTAAGCAATTTTTTGGTGCCTACTGGGATATAGACTTCTCGTCTGGGGTTTAGCAACGTCACTACGGGGAGTCAAAACAGTTTGGAGTCACCCTATAGGACATAGGAGCTTGTTTTAGGGGGATTCTCTGGCAGTTCTGCGAAGCTGGAGGAGAACTTTGCTTGAAACATGAATAAATATTTCCCTGGACTGTAAATTAAATACTTTGATTTGGAGCTATTGTTTTAACCCTTCCAATTTGAAAGTTCAGCATACTTTGAACTGAATATCCAAACGTAGTTATGAAACACTGAAATAAATTGTTTCAGGGGCTTGGAGGGGAGTTTAAAGGATGTTTTCTCCAAGTAAATAATTTTGCAGAATTGATAGGGATTAGCAAAATATTTCTTGCCATGTCTATCCTTCTGAGGTTTCAGCTAAAATCCTCACCCATCCCTATGCTTTAGACTCCAAGCTGGTGATGACAGAAGAGAAAAACAGAGTGTAGGTGGGGAAATGTGCTTGTCGAGCATCCTGGAGACCTGCTGGGAACAGGGCTGTGTGCTGTTAGATGCCACTTGCCCTTTCCCTGGTGAGCTTAAAATTGCACCAACATCTAGAAACCTTCTCCTTGTCAGCATCCACGGAGATGAAACCCAACATAAGGGTTGTGTGTGCTTCTCTGAGTCCCATCATGACACAACAGATGCTACGGAGACATATAAAGCAGCTATAAGATAAGGGAGCTGGAGCAAATCGTATGTGGAGAGACCTAAGCCCCAGTTTGCAATCATGGTGGGTTCGTGCCTTCACTTCGTTCCTGCTCATCCCACTCTGTAAAATCCCCTGAGTGATTTCCCTCTTGTCCTTGGTGTTTACACCCTTCAAATATTTGCAGACAGATGAGTTGCCAAGCCCCTGCTAAGCTGCTATTAAGCCAAGCTAAACACATTAACTCAGAAAGTCAGTCTCTCTGACTCCGTAATAATATTTTCCTTTGTTCTTCTCTGAATTTCCTCCAGTTTATTGATATTTTCCTGGGATCGCGACACCTGGCCCTGATGGTGATCAGGAGGTGCCGTCTTTGTGGAAAACAATGATGGACAGAAAATCCAGGTGCCTCTGGCATACGAAGCCAGAAGGGACGCTGGGTTTGATGGGGTCTGGGTGCCTCCTTGCCTTGTTTGAGTGCAGACTGGAGGTGGCCTCACAGCCCTTTGGCTGAACCCAGGGATCGGCTGATGTAGGACCACTCCCTGGGGAGGTCAGTGGGTGCCTGTCTGATGGCCCTTCCCTGGCCTCATTCCTCCTGTTTTCTCCTAAGTGAAGATGGAAACTGAGCTTTGCCAGGCTCAAACCCCTCTGCAGACCTGCTGCGCAGAAGGGGTCTTCAGAGCTTCTCCCCCATCTCATCATCTATGTGTGGGGAGTTTTCTCCCCAGTAGAAAAACACACTAATAAGCCTTATCTCTCGACATAATGATGCAGCTTTTGAAGCCCAGCCTGGTCCTGCTGCCACCTCCCCAGCCTTCATTCTTCCATGCCCCTGCTGCCATCATCTCTCACTTGATCTTTCTGGCTGAAACAAGGAGACATCCTTGGCTTGGCATAGGACATCCTTTTTTCTGCATCCCTGGATGCTAAGAGCAGTCATCAGGAGCACCTGGGCTACACACGGAGCCCACCCTTGCTGGGAAAGGAGAGGCGTTCTCCGGTGTTTGCTCAGGGTGGAGAACCCAGCAGGGTCTTCATTGCTTGTTCTTGCTGGTGGGAGGGCAAGGAGACCACGTGCAGACAGGGCAGGGATCCACAACAGGCTTCACTCCTATTTACTCAGCTGCAGAAACCACTTGAGCTTGCAAAGGACACCCAGAGAGTCAACACAGACCGCCTGCAGTGGGCTGCAGCAGCGTGGTGGGGCAGCATCAGGCTGGACTGGGAGCGTGCGGATGCACGGCGGGTTTGGGAGGCTCACAGCAAAAGCAAAGCCCAAGATCCCCTGCGTATCAGGAGGTAATGTAATAAGGAGTGGCTTCTGTCAAACTCTAGCAGAGCACAGGAGATATATATATCTTTGGAAACACCCAGCCAAGGAATTTGGGGTATTTTAACCCAGTGAAGACTCCCCGTCTTTCCCAAACCCAGCAGCCTGTGCAAGTTGGGACAGGAAAGCCGTGTACCCTTTGCATCCTCCAGCACAGCCAGAGAGGTCCCATGTTTTAATAAGATTGGTTTCTAAAGATGAACTACCTCCAAAGGAGTTTTCAAATGAGGTCCTGTGCAGGAACACGGTGACTCTCTTATCACAGCACCTGTAGATGCCATTCCTGCATGCCTGTGCCCAAACCTTGGTCCCCCACTCCCTGCTATGCACCAGGGAAAGCTCCTCTGAAATACGGAGGGTTATACTGGTGGGAGAGAAACGCAGGTGGGATCAGATAAGCAGGAAAATCCAAATGAAGAAATGCTGGCTGGAGGTGCAGCATACCAAAGTGGAGGGGAAAACGTCTTTCAACTTCACTGTGACCTGCCTGAGCCACCAAAGGCCACCAAGCTCAGCCTCTCCCAGTGACAGCTGAGTGCTTCCCTGGCAGCCCATGCAGAGTCCTTACAGTCTCGGAGCAAATCACTTGGAGAAACTCTCCACTCCCTTTGGAAAGCATCTGCGGTAGTCCATGACCCCAGGTCACTTGAGGGGCACCTCCGACGGCCACGCTTGGCTCAATGGGCCAGGTCCTTCATGCAGGTTGGCCACAAAGAACATTTCCTTCTGGCATGCCTGGTCCATAGACTGTGTTCCCATTGCAGGATTGATCCCAGATGTGAGAGCATTACAAATACATCTCAAACCCCTTGTTTCCCCCAGCTGCCAAATCCTCCACCCCCATCCCAGTCCCTCTTCTAGAGAGATGATTAACACATGCTGCAATAAAACTCATCCGTTGCTGCTCTTTCCACCCCTCTTTGCTGCAGGTTCAGGTTCCCACGCCTTATTTTCTACCTCCTGGTTTGCAGAACTCTTGCAGGCAGAAAAATTACTCCTTACCCATCATATAGCTACACTTTCCACCCCCAAAGTATTTTTGCAGATAGCAGCTCAGTCATTTTTTTTGTAATATCCACCTGAGATTGGGTCGTGATTTGACGCTTGGAAAACTGCAGCACAACAGGGTAAAACCCCTTTCTCCAAGGGTTTTTGACAGATTAATGGCAGCTGCAGCACTGGATCTCACAAGCTCCTACTTCCCAATCTTACCTTCAGCTTTCTGCAGCGGTTTATTCTGTTCAGTCCCACTCTGGGTATTTTATCTCAGCTAACACCCAGGATGTGTGAGCTTCGTGAAGCTAAGAATAAGCAGGGATTAATGCATTTCACGTCAATCTTCAAGGTCTCCCCACCAAGCCTTCTCCTAAGGGATGAAATTTGGCACACTCTTTTGGTGTCCTCATGAACCTTTTCTTACAAACCCCCTTGGTATCAAAGTTAATTGTCAGCCCATTTTCTTGAAATAAAGAGCATCACATGAGGATGAGCCCCAACAAAGCATTTGGATTTTAAAACACTCTCCACCACGAACCTGGTGTGATAGTCAGGGCAACGAGCCGGGCACAGGATGGAGCTCCCAACCCCCCGAGGTCTGAAGGCACCTTGCAGCATCTTTTTTTCCTTGTTACACTTTCCAGGTGCTTTCTTGGTGATGAAGCAAATGGAGCTTTTGTGTCCTCTCTAATAGCCTGAGAGTCCTGCAGAACCCCAGCACTCAGCAGGTCACCTTTATGGAAGGAGAGTGGCTTTATCCTTATGACACTGATGGAAAAATGAGACCTAATGACAGATAATCCTTCTCATTTCACTTACTTTTGGTATTGAGTGGTGTTTAGGCTGTCAGTTTGGCTAATCCAGTTTTGCCCTGCAGTGCCCTGCCCCTTCACACCCTATATGTGTTAGTTTGGATCAGGGATTGCTGTGGAGCAAATCCAGTGATTCTCTTGCTGGAGAAACCCAGGAGCAGAGAAGAGGACAGTCCAGGTGCAGGTCTGGACACCTTCATCTGAAGGATGAGGCTTTGAGCAACCTGGGCTAGTGGGGGGTATCCCTGCCCATGACAGGGGGGTTGGAACTCGATGATCTTTAAGGTCCCTTCCAACCCAAACCATTCTATGTCCAGGATGCACCTTTGCTGTCTCATGAGCACTGTGATTCCTAGCATGTGTGGATGGGTTCATCCACCACCCATCATCGTGCTTTCCATTTGCATTTTCCAAAGAGCCAACATGGGGAGGACTCAGAGTTTCTTCCCCAAACCCACAGGCTCAGGAAAGGATGAGCGCTGCGTAGGAAGGAGGTCTGGGGAGCTTGTTTCTCTGGCTGTGTCCATGCGGCGTATGGGCTGAATGTTTCCTTTGTGGTTGGGTCTGTGAAGGCTTGTGTCTAGCCCTTTGCTCTCGTGCCAGGGAGTCCCAGCACTTCCATCCTGGAGCTGTCTCACTGAGACAAAGGACATCAGTCTGTGCACAACTTCCCCAGCTCTCCCCTTAGCCCTTCTGACAGTTTTGTGTTGGAGTGGAGCATGTTTAAGTGGGTCAACAAAGGGGTCATTTTTCTCAGCGCAAAGTACCCTAATAAATTAACCAGTGAGAATTTTAATAATACATGAAAGGAGAGAGGTTGGCTGCTTTTGGAAAGGCTTTTCAGCTATTGATGGGGTCAGCAGCTGGGTTGGTGGCCTCTGGGATTCCAGTGGAGGGAGAGGTGGTGGGCACCATCGCCCACCAATGAGCGTATCCACGCCATCGGGCCAAAATAGAGCTACCCCCATTTCAACCCACTGATATGAGCGTTGTTAACAGCTTTTCAGCAGACATTAACAGGCAAACAGAGGAGCTGATGTGGGGGGTGGTGCTGTGGAATTAGCATCCACCCTCCCATCCCGTCCTCTGAAGTCTGAAGCACATGGGCTTCAAGCTGGGCTTCCAACTGGGTTTCCAAAAAGATGAGGCTTGTGTGATCAGTCGGGGGGAACAGCAGGCTACCTCAGCATGTCTGGCTGCAGCCACTTTTAATGGAATAATTTAAATTTAAGGAGAAAAGGTTAATCCACAGGGGTCACACTAAACAGTCCTGTTGATGGGGTAGCTTCTCGGCTCTTGTAAAGTGGTTTTCAGCACCTCACCTGATTTATTCCCCTCTGGCTTCCTGGATTTTAAGGAAGTCTTTAAAAAAGGCAATCTGTTACCATGACCCCAGATTGTTTTTCTGCCCTGTTCAGCCAGATTTGTGGGCATTCTTCGGGTCAGAGTTGGAATATTTGGTGTTTTCACTGTCTTGTTAGTCACAGAGAAAATTGGAATGGCCAAAAACCCTGCAGCATCCCAAATATACTATTGCAAGGGCTTCTATAGGCTCTAATTTTTAGAAGACAATAGTGACATGAATATTTATTAGGAGTAGGTTATCTCTGAATAGACCATCTTCTTATCCGTTTAACCTTCTCATCTATGTTGTCTAAACAGCACTACTGTTTATCAAATGACTTATTATGCACTCAAGTCCCCAAAGCCAGATAAACTATTTGTGCTCAGGAATATCTTCCCCAGGCTTTGCCTCCTGGCAGAAGGCAAAGGCTGGGGCAGATACATGGTTAATAAAGTGCCTCAGCACTATGTTGACTGCTGTTCCTGAAGGCCATGGTGGGCTCTGCCAATGCACAGTTGTAAGCTGTCGCAGCATCCATCAGACCCTAGCCATCTGCCTTTGAGGTGCTACCTTCTGGAGAAGGTCTCTTTCTTCCTGTGAGGAAGCCCAGGACTTTCCTTGCTCTCTTCCAAATTCTGTGTGGATGGTCTCTGGAGACTGCCTCTCCTAAAGCCTTCTGCCCCAACTAAAACTCTCAATGGCAGCTTCCCCTTGATTTTCAGAAGGGGTCCCATCACTGAAGGACCATGGAGGGATTTGAAAACCTGGTATTTGAGGAAGAGGTGAGCAGAGCAGTATGCAAAGTTCCTGCAGGCAAGCTTGTGGAGGTCCTGGAAGCAGCGATCTCGCCTTTCCAGCAAAGCATGGTGGAAACAGCTTTCTAGGTATGGGGAGAAAGGGATTAGGTTAATCCTAAATAGGGCAGTTACTTCCAATCCAGAAGGTAGAAAAAATGTTCAGAAGAGACTCCCTAGACAGCAAAAGGTCGATGGCAACATCAGTCCCGGGCCAAACGGTGGAACCCATGGTCCTGTTAATGGCAGGTTAGCTATAGGGTAGTGAGGGCAGCCCATACAGCCCCAAGAAAGTTAATTAAAACCTGACAGATCCCAGAAAGATGTCACCCTCAAATGTGGTTTTTCTTTGTGCCATTTTTCAGGGATTAATACTAGGTCTTAGCATTTCTCTAAGTGATGCAGATCCGATGGCTCCTTCAGGGAGAAGCTGCCAGTGGCACAAAGGGTAATGAGATGGTAAATGTTGAAGACAAGTTCATCAGATGGAGCAGTCTGTATCACTTGTCAAGCTGAGCCCATTTGAAAAAAAAAAAAAAAAAAAGTTAGAAGACAGCCCAGTGCAAAATTGTACACCAAAGGAGAAGGAATTAAGAATTTTCCTACAGAAGGAGGCAGTGAATCACCAAATGCAGGGTTTTCTGTGTTTAGTAGAAAGAAACTGCATGAACAGATCCTGACGTGAGTTGAGGCTGCGACAGAAACAGCTACAGTGACCTTTGATGTCTAAATTAAGGGGTAGGAGGTGCATTTATTTTTCCTTACATACAGCAACAGCAAAACATGTTAGAGTATCTGGCTGCTAATGTCAATGCCAAAGGAAACATTAAATTATTGCAGAAATAGTGTTTAGCACCAAAAATGCTTAGGCTGGCAGATGATGAGTTTTTTTGGAAGAGCTGAGAGGCTGGAGTACACAGATGATTGTGTATTTTCTCCCCGCAAAGGTGCTGAGGACACTCCAGTCTAGTGGAGAAGGGCATCACAAGAGCCCTTTGCAAGATGCCGAAGCCACAAAGTGACAGATTGGAAACAACCTCCTCTTTGCTTTTTCTTTCTGGAGATGCTGACTAAATCTGAGGACAAATGATCAGTTACTGCGGTCCATATGGGCATAAATGTGCATTTAATTCAGAGCCTGTGATATAGAAGAAATCAGTTTACAGTCGTAGGATCATTGAATAATTCGGGTTGGAAGGGACATCAGGAGACCTGAGCTGCCTGAATCTATGATTCACACAGGTAATGGGGGAACCTGGGGTAAATGTCCTCCTGTAGACACAGGGTTTTGTGACTGGAAGAGTTGTGACCCCAACCAACGTCTGTCACTGACAGATGTTTTGGCTACTGGGGACATCTGGAGTGACATACCTCACTGTGGCAGGCTTGAAACCACAAATCTGTGTATTCCAGATACAAAACCAGTATTTTAGCTGGCCACCCTCAAACCCAGCTGTGTAACAAGTGTGATTCAGACCCTTGTGTTGTGCGGATCTGGGGTTGTCCCCATGTACACCCTGAGTTGTCCTCCGCTGCCCTCCAGCCCTTGAGCCGAACTGCTGGAGCGTGGTCCCTGCCAGGAGAGCAGCGGTCGGGGCTGTGAGCTCAGCACGGCTGATGGAGAGCCTCAAGGAGTGTCTGGATGTACATGTGCCTTCTCCTGGAAACTGGTAAATCCCTCAGCAGGATTCAGAGGGGCCTGACAGCAGGATGAGATAATTAGGTCTCTGAATTTAATCTAAAAGGGTGAACTAGAAGAGGAGAGAAATCCTCTTTTAACTAAGGAAAGGCTTTCACATGAGCTTACACATTATGAAGCACCAGGGAATGCACTCAGTAGGGTGCCCTTTTAAGCTGCAGGAGGGAAGCCCAGGTCCCAAAATCAACTAAGCCATGAAAAACCAGCCCACAAGTGAGTGCCATTGGTGCTGGTCTCCATGGAGCTGTCTTTCTCATAGGAGCTTTCAACTCCATTTCTCATTAAAGTGGCTGAAAATTAATAAGTTTTTCTAAAATTAAGAATCATCCCTGGAAAGGGAAGCCTATCTTAAATATCCTGCTACAAACCAGAGAAACCAGGAGACCAATCCTTTAGATGATGGGATGCCATCCAGAGGGACCTGGACAAGCTCAAGAAGTGTGCCTGTGTGAACCTCACGAGGTTCAACAAGGCCAAGTGCAAGGTCCTGCACCTGGATCAGGGCAACCCCCAGTATCCATACAGGATGAAGGGATTGGGAGCAGCCCTACGGAGAAGGACTTGGAGGTACTGGTGGATGAAAAACTGCACATGACCCAGCAATGTGCACTTGCAGCCCAGAAAGCCAACCGTGTCCTGGGCTGCATCACCAGCAGCGTGACCAGCAGGTCAGCCCTGCATCTAGGGACATCTCAAACCAAACAGGGGACAGTGGTTTTTGCTGTGCGTAGAGCCTGTTAAGCTCAGAAGAGGTTCAGTATCACCTTGTAAGACCCTTTTTCTGCAGCCTTTAAGTGAAGGAAGCAGCATACCAAGGAAACATCCTGACACACCTCTCTTTCCTGTTGTCCATCTCTACGTCCATCTGTATTTCCATCCTTCAACTGAGAGATTAAGGGAAGAGAAGCAACAGGATGAGGGGTAATGGATTTAAACTGGAAGAGGGCAGATTCAGATTAGATAGAAAGAAAAAGTTCTTTCCTGTGCGGGTGGTGAGGCAATGGCCCAGGTTGCCCAGAGAAGCTGTGGATGCCCCATCCCTGGAGGGGTTCAAGGCCAGGCTGGATGAGGCTTTGAGCAACCTGGGCTAGTGGGAGGTGTCCCTGCCCATGGCAGGGGGGTTGGAACTCAATGATATCTAAGGTCCCTTCCAACCCAAGCCATTCTGTGATTCTATGAATTATGGGATTCACTCCTAGAGCTGATGTGGGTGCCTATCTCCAAATGAAACTAAGCCTCAAATTGGCTTGTTCAGATTCTTTTCTTTGTTCAGAAGCATTGTTTTCAATCAGCTTTGCTTTGAAACACAAGCAGTGTTTCGGGTTTGGAAAAGGTTCACTGTCTGGGAAACCTGTTTCTTATAGCAGCCACTTCCCCATCTCCCTTTGGGGCTCATGGAAGCTTATGGATGTGTGACAGAAAAAAAACCCAAAATGCAATACCCTGCCTGGAAGAAATCACAGACAAGCCCAAGCCTGATGAAAGCAAACTTTGTCCTCTCCTGAGCATTTTCCTGGATGTTGCAAAGGGCTGGTGAGAGGTGGCACAGGGTGGGAGTGCAGCCACAAGGGAGATGGGCAGCGGTGTGTTTTTTCCCCATGAAGCCCATAACTGGGCACTCATGGGGCTAAACATCCCTGCAATGAGTTTTGTGCCGGCGGAGACTGACATACATACACCGAGGAAGTACGGGACAGGATCCATGACCCCTGCCACCACCGTGTGGGGTTTTTTTGGGGCAGATCCCTATTCTTGGGGTAGCAATTTGGGGTAGCCCAAAGTGAGGGGCAAGCGAAGGGAAACCACTGGCAGTGCTGTGGGATTTATTTTGCTCTTGCAGAGGCCAGAAAGCTAGAAAAACTCAGTTATCAAAATGCTGTGCTCGGAGTCACTTGTTCATGCCATGTTCCCATGTCCAGCCCTGCTTGTGTAACGGCTGGGAAGGCGCTTATCAGAGCCTGATACCAAAGTCTCAGGGGGGAAGAAAAATCTCTGAGCAGTTTGCTTTTTCTTCCAGCAAAAAGTTGAAAAAGCAAAGTAAACTCTGCTCTCACTGTTGGCGTGCTCACACGGTACAGGCTGGTTTTCCCTGGCGGGTTGGTTGGCTCTTGCTCATCTCCGCAGCATTGAGTGCAGTCAATGGTGGTGGCTAGGTTTTGCAAACAGGCTTGAGAAGCACCAGGCTCAACGTGCATCATGTAAAATCTATATAGCTATAGTATCATGATATATATGATAAATGCAATATCACGTAATAAGCTGCTGGGGCATCCTGTTTGGTTGTTGCAGCCCGTTGTACGAGTCAGCCTTCAAAGAGGCAGCGAGGTGCAAGCCAGCCGCCATGGCACGGCAACGGTGATGGTGGGGTACGAGGACAATGCAGTTTTGTCCTCAGTTCTTTACTCATGTGGCAGAGCTGCGTGCTTGTTATACAGCAGTGACATTGCTCCGTGACTTGCTCCAGCATCGAGTCAGGATGCGGCCAGGGCAGATGCAGTGGCCAGGAATCACCCTTGGGACCAGCATTGCTAAAAACAAAGCACCTCGAGGCTGAGGATGAAAAATTCCTTTAATTACCCTGGCTTCTGGATGAGACCCAGACTAAACAGTCAGCTTATCGCTTCTGGGTATCACCTGCAGCGTTGCTTTTGTAGGACATGGTCCCTTTTGCCGGGCTGTTTTTCTCAGGCTGGCCGATGGGGGTTTGGGACAGAGGCAATGGCACTGTCATCTCATCCCTTTGCCGGGTGTCCTGCAGATCCCCAGGGAGCCACCGGCTCTGCCTGTCCCCAGGCAGGGACACCCACCTGTCTGCACCTCCTTCGGATGCCGCTCCAGTCCCCCCGCAAAGGGCACGCCACGGCTGGGCGGGGGGAGAGATTTCAGCTAGGAATAACAGAGTGGAATACAGAACAGGGCTGAATAGCAGGAAATACTTGCAGATAACAAAATCCATGGCACGGAGGCAGGGACGTGGTGGAGGCCCCACAAGTGGACCATTTGCAGCCAGCCCCGATGCTGGAGCTGGGCTCCAGCTCGCTCCTTCAAACCCCGTGCTTTCCCAGTACCTCCCTCTTGCAAAGGCACCTTACAGCTGTCAGCAGAAGGAATTACCCAGAAAGGTTGTTTTACTCAAGGAGAGTTTAAAAAATGCCAATTCTGCCCTTTCTCATGCTAAATGCTGAGGCCAGTCCCACTCTGGGGCTTGGGTTCTGAGCAGTCTCGTCAGGTCTCCATATGACAAGTTCAGCACTCTTCACTGGGAGATGGGTCTAATTATGGAGAAGTAATTTACACTTGGAGATAACTGAGGTCAGAAGGGGCCTTTGGAAGTCTCCCAATCAACCTCCAAAGCAGGGCCAGCTTGAAGTTAGGGCCAGCTCTGGAGGTAGATCATATTGCTCCTGTCCAAGCAGGTTTTGAATATTCCAAGGATGGACATCACTCCATCTGAGTTTTTTTGTCCTGCCACTCATTGTGAAGCCATTTCCTTATATCTAATGGGGCCTTCCCACTGCCTCCCATACTGTCCCCAGTGGAGTTTGGTCCCAACCTCTCTACACCCTCCAAGTAGGAGCACTCCTGGCCCACTCCAGGGTTTTCCCTCTGTCCTTTCTGACGCTCACAGCTTGTCTGGTGGTGTAAGTACAACCTCACAACTTAGTATTTTGTTTTTCCATCCCATCCTTAATCAGCTCCTCCAGCATCCCAGCAGAAACACGATTGGTGCCCTCACATCCTGAAGAGGCATCTTTATTTTCCTAAGATTGACCATGCAGCACTGAGCTATTGAAATCTTTCCAACCAGAGAACTCCCGTAAAACAAATATGGAGGGAAATGTTTTCCACATTGTGTCACTGCTTTGTCGCCTGTCGCATTTGCAGAGCATGGTGGCAGGGAGCGGGTCCTCCAGCTCACACCATATAGCTCTGAGCCATCCCAACCCCTTCCTTCCCTGGTAGCAAAAATCTCTGATGGCAGGAGCAGGTTTTGAAGCTTATAGGTTTTTAAATTGTCTTGCAAATAGGTTTTAGTCTGTGTTTGAGCCTCACCTCCTTAAAAACCTCATCTCAGACAGCCGTGAGTGATGCTCGGTGTGGGAAGTCTTGCACCAGCCCTCGGGTGGATTTCGCATGTAGCGATTCAGCATGTGCTCTGAAGCCTAATTACACCTCCGACAGTGGGAAAAAAAAAATCCCAGGAGGAAAGGTCAGTTTGACAGCCTGAGATATTCACTGGGTTGGGGGTTTTTTGCATCCCCGTTACTTTCCTCGGTCCCCCAGCAAGCCAAGGAAGAGCCGCCTTGGATGCCAGCAAGGTTTCCTGCACCCTGCAGGGTCTCGCCGCTGCAGTGCGGCGTTATTAACACTGCCAATCAAACCTCCCCCAAAGCGATGCTACCAACGAACTCGCCGTGAACTCAGCCACAGCAGACACGTGGTTAGCGGGGATCAGTCTCCATCCCTTTGAAGAGTGAGAGGAGCAGGGTTGGGACCTGTCTGTTCCCAGCATCGTATCAAAAATTGCTGTGAGCTGGCAGCAGGCAAGGAGAAGGTGCCCTGGGGGGGTCTGGGAGGGCAGGAGGGGACTCAGGGTGCTTCTGTTTGCTCTTGGGCTCAGGGTTGGCAGGGTTGTACAGCCATGCTGGGGTCCCAAAGCACTTTGTGGGGGCAATCAGCCAGCAGAACTGTTACCTGAGCAAACAGGAGGAGTTTCCTCACTCCTTGCAAATCTTCTTCCAAGCTGCATTTCCTTTGAGTTAGCACTCAAACAGGGAGAGGAGAGGCTTTCTTGCATGAATAATAAACCTGACAGCCTTCTGTCTATCAGGTGAGATAAAAAGCCTCCAGGGACACAGAGGAAGACAACATCATTATACAGGTCACCAATAGGTTATTCTACAATCCTCCCGTATCGGGCTTCACTCCCCAATGCTGGTAGCGCTGGCTGCAGTAGAGGACCGTGTCCCTTGTACAGGACTGCAGGGATGGGGTGGCCAGGGCAGGGTCATCCCTAGTGCGGGGTAATACAGACCAACAGCTACGATCAGCACTGTTCTTGTGCGTGGCAAAAACAATAACAGCACTGAGTGAGCCAACCCACCTGACATGACGAAACAGCAAGGATGATATAAGGACTAGATATAAGGAGGACATATTTTTACAGTGAGGGTGGTGAAACACTGGCGCAGGTTGCCCAGAGAGGTGGTAGATGTCCCATCCCTGGAAACATTCAACGTCAGGTTTGACGGGGCTCTGAGCAACCTGGTCTATTGGAAGGTGTCCCTGCCCATAGCAGAGGGTATTGGACTAGATGACCTCTAAAGGTCCCTTCCAGCCCAAACTATTCTATGATTCTATTATGAGAGCAGCACGTGCTCTCAGGACAGCCCCATCGTCTCTATCCCCCTTCCCCAGGGATGATCTTGCCAAGATGGATAAAGTGTTGGTAGCCAGGAGGGGACAGCAAGGGGACATGGTGGCTGGGAGGAGCAGTAAGACCTCTTCAGACATCACAGTCCTTCTTGCGTGCTCCTGGAGTGTAATGTCCTCTCTGCCATGCCAGATACACCAGGAGCTGGAGTGTGAACGTTCTTGATGGGATGTGAGACCACTCTGCAGTTCAGAGTGAAAGCTGGGGGCACATAGGGCTGGGACAGGCTCAGGGCTTTCCATGGGCATGGTGGCATACCCACCAGTGGCTGGTGGCTGTGGGGGCAATGTCAGGAGCCACCCTGTGCCCGGATCATCTCTGGCTCTGGGCAAATCCAGGACACAACCACCCACTGTGGGGTTTCCTGCTGGAATCGCTCAGTCCCTGACTTCATCCCAGTGTGAGAAATTTGCCTGATGTTGCAGCTAGGTCGCTCATCCCACCTGCCAGTTCAGATTAGATCCTGTGATTTGTGTCAGATCAGATTTTGGAAGGTTTATTTCACACTGGTGGCATGCTGTGCTCCCAGGGATAAAGGTGGTGGAGGGGGGAGAAGGAGAAGGGCAGAGAGATTTCCTGGGAAATATATA
>NW_010146720.1:0-218 GCF_000699245.1 Pterocles gutturalis
CTGGGGGAAGGACAAAGGGACAAAAACCAGGGGGGGGTGTCACGGTCACCGAGGATTCGCGATGGTTCTGTGCTGGGATCTCAAAGCGCAAGATTACAGTGACTGCGCCAAAGGAGTCAGCTTCCGATAAACAGTAAAAAAACTTCATTGTTTTGTGTCCGTCAATGGCATGTGATAGATAAAGGGCGAGAAAAACAAAGTAAAGAGAAGAAAGAGGA
>NW_010146720.1:489-845 GCF_000699245.1 Pterocles gutturalis
CCACTCCTCCCGAAGGCACAGAAGCCGTTGACGTCGCAGGGGTTGGCGGTGGGGGTGCTGCAGGATTTCTGGGGGACGCACCCCGACGTCTGGTTCCCCGTGAACCCCGACTTGCAGGGGCCGCACTTGTAGGAGCCCTGGGGGGCGGGGAGAGGGCAGGATGGTGGGATGGGGGGAGCAGCGCAGCCCCCTGCGTTGGGGGGAGCTGGGGGGGCAGCACTGCTCACCAGCGTGTTGGTGCAGATGGAGTTGGGGTCGCAGCCCCCATTATTCCCGTCGTTGCATTCGTCGATGTCTGTGCAAACCTGCAGCAGAAACCGGTACCTGGGGCTTTCCCTGCCTGCAGCTCTGCCCGT
>NW_010146721.1:0-1371 GCF_000699245.1 Pterocles gutturalis
CGTGTCCCCCCCGCTCCGAGTCCTCACAGACAGCCCACAGTCATTGCCTTGGGGGTCGTTAACTACTCGTGCCCCAAAGGTGTGAGGGTGTTGTGGCTGGGGGTGTTTCAGAGGGGGGGGGGGGGGTGTCCTGATCCCTGCCCCCCAGGCAGGGGATGATGGGTGATCATTTCCAGCGGTGTCCAGGTCCTCACCTCTATTCTGCCCCCAGAGATGTTCTCTCCACCTGTTCCCCACAGTCACTGGTGGCTGTGGGGGGGGACGGACAGTCACATCACTCTCCTCCTGCCCCAGCTCCCCGGTGTTGTAGGATCTCCTCGAGCTGGAGACCTCCAGAGCTGGAGAGCACCAGCTGTGCTCATGAAGAAAGCTGAGAGACCTTTGCCAGGACAGGCTGTGATAGTACAGGAAGGACCAGAGTGTTCTGAATCCCTGGGGGACCCCAAAAGCTGATGGATAGGTAAGCCTTTGCAAGAAAAAGTCATGTCTCCATGAGGAGATCTGTGAAGGGAACGGGGAATCAAGACCCTGTGTCAGCCCAGGGCACCAGTGCCAATGGTTTTCAGAGAGTGTTGGGAGGACAGCTGGACACTCAAGCTGTGGGCGCAGGTGACAGGGCAGCATTTACCTGCTCTCAGAGTAGTGACGATGTAAAGACAAGGAGCTTAACTCCTTGGGAAATTAAATAAAAGAAAGAATATCTTGTAGGGATGAAAGGAGACATTGAGCAACGGCATCTGAGACCTGATGGCACCACCAGGTGGGAAACAACCAGAGAGGACTGTACACGTGTGACTTTAACTAAAGCAAACCTTCAGGGGTCTTAAAGTCTCCTGTGTTGCAGAACTTTCTTTTCCCTATTCATCCTCTCCCATTCAACAGCACTGTCCCCACAATGCACTGGGAGGTCATGAATTCCTGACATCTATTTATGATCACATCCTAAGAAGTTCACCACTGTTTTGCTCATGGATATGTTTTTCTTTTGAAAAAGCATTGCAGGCAGTAATAAGCCACTGTTAGCTGAAGTAAAAAAATAAAAAAAAAAAAAAAAAAGAAGAAAAGAAAAAGAGTTGTCATAGCAAAGTAACCTGATGTCTCCTAAGAGTTTTGCAGGCACTTTCAATACAAGCCAAGAAACCACTGGGGCTAGAGACACATGAGCAGGTAGGTCTCTGGGCAGCTGGTTCAAGGATTAAAAAGTTTACTAACACTTCCACTCCAGCTCAAAAAGTGTAGCCCAGGCCCATCGGTGGACACCTCTAAATCTCTTCCACCCTTTACTTAAAGGCCAAAGCTTTGTGGATTTTCAGTAGAGTCTGAAGAAGTGTTTGCCCCATGTGGAGGGAAGGCTGTTCCCTTCCGAGCCCC
>NW_010146722.1:0-3827 GCF_000699245.1 Pterocles gutturalis
CCTGAAGACACTGGCTTTACTCTTTGCCACCTACGGTGGGGAAGCAGGTAGGTTCTGTAAAATCCATGTTCTATGTGTTCGTACTGTACATTGGGGAATCTGAAAGGCAATGTTAAAGGCACCTGCTCATTTTCTTCAATTTTGCAGAGGCTGGTGGTGGTGGCAAGAAGGGTGGCAAGAAGAAGGGTTCTTCTTTCCAGACTGTCTCAGCTCTTTTCAGGGTAAGCACAGAATACAATATCTCTTTGAAGATGCAAAGCAATTTTATGTTGAATATGAAAGGTCTGCTGCAGTTTTCGTCATAGATCTTGTCATCCTTGAAAATCATTCCCTTGCCACCCTTGGAAATTACAGAATTACCCCCTTAAAACACCACAAATGCTCTATCTCAATTTGTGCATGTTTTTTCTTTTATTTCCGGAAAGAGAATTATTTTGTCAGGCTCCTGTAGCTCTCCAGAAAATTGTCTTAAACATTTTTTCATAATAACTACTGACAATGCATCCTTACGTTTTGGCTTGTTTCTTCCACCTGCCTTAGTTTTGATATTATCTTCACTGAATATTCTACAAAAATCTCCAAATGGTGAAATTCACCTACTTAGGCTGGAAGGGAATAAAAAGTCATCTCAACTTCCTTAAATTCTTGTCTAGAGACCTCAGAGATATTTTCCATACCTGTTTACGTATCTATCAAGATTTTCAGTTTTGACACATTGTGGAAATTTAAAATAGATCAAACATCAAAAGCAAAAAAAATATACCTTGAGATTGTAAGATTGTAAGGCAATGTTTAAATTTCAATGAGGAAAGAGGGTGAATGTTATACTACATGAAGTTAATGAATTTTGAGGTCAGTTTTCACTTGTGTTTTCAAGGGTTCCATTTGCCTGCTGTGGAGATATTTAGGGAGATTGAATTACTACTAGAAAAGTCAATTCATATGGGCTGTAGAAATAGTCCACCTATTTATATAGAACTTATCTATTGCCAAATTAGACACTAGGCCTGCTTAGCCACAAGTACATGTCATCCACTTAAAATGTCCAACTAAATACCACAAGAAATACAAGCTGGAAGGAAAGCTGTGACATGGCAGCTCTGTATTTGTGTAAGTAGATCAAGGAAAAGTAATACTCCAAAAGAATTTAAAAACCAAAAATATGGGAGCCTTCAGTTTCCAAGTTTCGCTTTGGGAGTACTCCGTGATGTTTTAGAGGAGAAAGGTCTGCATCCTGAAACAATTAGTTTGATACATCCTCTATTAAGCTTCCAGTGCTTACACTTAATAATTAAACTTCATTTCATGATCTCACAGGAGAATTTGAACAAGCTGATGGCTAACCTGAGAAGTACTCACCCCCATTTTGTGCGATGCATCATCCCAAACGAAACAAAAACACCTGGTAAGGGGATCCAGTGGGAGAAAAAATCAAGCCACAGAAGCTCTTCTCCTGAGTGTCAAACAGCAGAGTAGTCACTAATGGTGGTGTTTGCTAGGTGCCATGGAGCATGAGCTGGTGCTGCATCAGCTGCGGTGCAATGGTGTGTTGGAAGGGATCAGAATTTGCAGGAAAGGATTCCCCAGCAGAGTCCTGTATGCTGACTTCAAACAAAGGTAAGGGTGCTACACCTTTCTGCCCATTCAGATCTAGATGAAGAGCCTGTCTATCATGATATACTTGAAACATTACACTTTAAATTGGTACTGAGCAGTAATATAGAAAGTTTTCACCATCAGTTCATGACTATTTGACATTGCTGAGATCAGGATTCTCTTGCACTTGGAGTCAATAGAAGAGAACACTCTCCATGTCCTGTTCTGAAAGGATGAACTGTCTCCAGGCATGAGATTGGTTCAGTGAGACAGTCTGAGAAGGCTGTAGGATTCAATCATAGTTGTGGTTTTGGTGATGAGGATTTCTTCATGTTCTGTTTTCTTCTCCAGATACAGAGTGCTTAACGCAAGTGCTATCCCAGAGGGACAGTTCATGGACAGCAAGAAGGCTTCAGAAAAGCTCCTTGCATCCATTGATGTGGATCACACCCAATACAGATTTGGTCACACCAAGGTAGGAAACAAGTCCTGTGTTAAGTTTGTCAGGGAGCGGTAAGGGCAGGTTGCTCCATCAGGGGCAGGGAGCACAGAGCTGGCAGGGTAGGGCCCTCAATCAGCAAGTGCCCAGCCCCACAGTACACAACTAAGGCAGGTGGGGAAGACCCTGCAATGGTAGGCAGGTTCGACCAAGAGTCTAGATCATTAGGCAGGTTTGTAACAATAAGGAAAGTCTGAGGTGAAGCCATGAAGCCTTGGTTTTCGAGAACAGTCAGGGTCAGATATAGGTAAGTTAATGAGTCCCAGGCACTATTCATTAATTCCTGGAGAGACCCACAGCAATGAGATTGGTCTAACGTCAAGCCAGGCAGTAAGTCCACAAGACATGGTGGAGTGCACTGGGATCCATGACTAGGTGTAGAGGTGGCTGAGGCTGAGCTGGAAACAAGAACATGTATCACAAAGTTCAGACATGGACTGTATGCTCTGGGCTGAGCTTATAGGATGCTCATAGGCCCTTGGACACAGGTTTTGGAAGGGGGCCCAAGGTGAAGTTGGTCATGGACATTAAGGTCTGCTTCAGGATCCTGAAAGATTCTGTGCCTCTATTCTGTACTACCTGACAATGACATGCTGAAACATTTCCTTTCCCAAGGTGTTCTTCAAAGCGGGGCTAATAGGTGTGCTGGAGGAGATGAGAGATGACAAGCTGGCACAAATCATCACCCGTACACAGGCCAGGTGCAGGGGCTTTCTGATGAGAGTGGAGTATCGGAGAATGGTGGAGAGGAGGTAGACATTTCTGATATTACAGTTTGTTCGCCTAGTACTTAGACTAATGAAGTTTAAATTCATCAGGCTGAAAAATCTGCAATAGCCGTGTGAATATAATTTCAGGGAATCCATCTTCTGTATCCAGTACAATGTTCGGTCCTTCATGAACGTGAAGCACTGGCCCTGGATGAAGCTGTTCTTCAAGATCAAGCCCTTGCTGAAGAGTGCAGAATCTGAGAAGGAGATGGCCAATATGAAGGAAGAGTTTGAGAAAACCAAGGAAGAGCTTGCAAAGTCTGAGGCAAAGAGGAAGGAGCTGGAGGAGAAAATGGTGGTCCTGCTGCAGGAGAAAAATGACCTGCAGCTCCAAGTACAGGCTGTGAGTATCACTGTTCATCTGTCCCTGGGAAAAGAACGATATACAGTCAGAATGTGTCTTACTCTAATCGGAGACTTGCAGGAAGCTGACTGATGTGCAGTAGATAGCAAGGAGTCTCAATCACACACTCTGAGGCACTCTGACATTGAGTGAACAGACACTGGCAGGGGCATGGTGAGTCTCATGGCAGCCCCACATGAGACTTGACATTCCTGCCGTCTGAGGAGAAATGGCAAGACCCACAAAACACTAGCAAAAATGTAATCCACGGCAGAGAACCGTGAATGGGAAGGGGGATGTCTGTCTATCTAGTCAACATTCAAATCAGTGTGTCCATCTAACAGAGTGAAGGCAAACCTGAGAAGTACTCCCGTTTCCTACTTACAGCTACACTGGAAGGCCTTGATTACTTTCAGAAACATGGATGCTTCCCATTCATACTCAATTAGGAAAAGGCAGTTTCTGAACGCCAAGCAAACACTGCTTTCTCCTCTTAATTGTTCACATGGAGCCTTTACTCATTAAATGTTACAAGGCTCATGATGAGACAATTAAAAAGAAGAAGCTATTGAATACTTCTTCTGTCAGGAAAAAGACTCCAAGCCCTTGCTCCTGCTGA
>NW_010146723.1:0-3062 GCF_000699245.1 Pterocles gutturalis
TCTGTGATTCTGTGATTCTGTGATCAGCAATATAGATTTTTGGTGGCTTTTGGCAGGGGGGTGGTGGTTTTGGTGGGAACGATGGGGTTCTGTTCTTTGAGTGGGGCTAAAACATATTATACTAATGCAAATAAAGCTCTGCATCGGACATTCTAAGGGGAATTCCTGTCTGCTTTCAACTTAAAGCTGTAACTATGATCCCCCTCAAGGTTTGAAGGACTAAGTTAAACAGCTTTGAGAAGTAAGATTCATTTTCATTTTCTTCTAATTTTACTTTGCACTGTGTTTCTCTTCAGTTATGCCAATGTAAAGAAGTGCAGCAATGAAGGACGTGCCTTGATGCAACTGGACTTTCAGCAATTCTTAATGAAACTAGAAAAGTTAACAGACATTAGGCCTATTCCAGATAAAGAATTTGTGGAGACCTACATTAAAGCATACTACCTAACAGAAAATGACATGGAACGCTGGATAAAAGAACATAGGGTAAGAGTTAAATTAGCATTCCTTAACTGTGTACTGGGAAGATTCACCATGATGATAGAATCATGCTAACAGCTGCAGGATAAATGCTTCTGTGTGTTAAAAATGGATATATGCATATATATGTATATATTCATTTATTATAAAATATATATGGGAAGCAGTATAAATATAAATGTGTGTGTGCATGTATATGTTCATTATATTTATTATCATATGAAGTTAGCACGGGTTTGTACTGATTCAAGATCTGATGACTGGGAAGGATGAATAAGCCAGTCACATTTACCTACTGTATCAAAAAATGTAGAGAACTAAAGCAAAGTAGAGTTGAAAAATGTTTGTGTGCTGTCCGGAATATGACAAAGCCCACTTTCGATTATCAAGAAGTATGATTTGAAATCACACCATTAAGTTTTACTTTTCCTTTAGAAGGAGATTGCTTAAACTAAGTTGTAAGGCACAATGGATAAGAGGCTTTGTTTTTTTCTTCCTTCATTTAGTAATACTGAATCAGAATCAACATTGCTTTCTGAGATAAGTATTTGTGTTTTGAAAGCATTTAGCATGCTTTCCACGATAGCATAACTTAACAATTATAACAAGACTGCGTAAGTAATAGTCACATCCTGTTGGAGTTGCCCATTGTTGAAATGAAAAGTTCCATGCGCAGTCTGCAGTGGACCCACTGTCCATGGCAGTACATGGCCAAAACTTCCCCACCAGCACACACAGAAGGGAAGGGGGACAGTTGTGATGAAGAATGGAAGCTTACAAGGGCAAGGGCCAGCAGGAGGAAGAGGCTTCCCCCAAAGTCTGAGGTCCCTTGCAGAACTGCTTCACGGCTCTGCAGACACCCATCTGAGGAAACACCCATTGCATCAGGAGAGATGCTGGAGCCGAGTAAAGCAGCCTGATCTGCTCCTTGGATAACAACCAGCGCATCTAAGAAGAAGCGACGGGTGATAGTGGTGGGAGATTCTCTTCTGAGAGGTGCAGAGGTACCCATTTGCTGACTTGATCTGCTCTCTAGAGAGGTGTGCTGCTTACCAGGGGCTCACATCAGGGACATCACCAAGAGGCTACCAAGCCTTGTACAGCCCACTGACTATTGTCCCCTGATGTTGTTTCATGTGGGCACCAGTGATACAGCCAGGAGCAGCCTGAGGTCCATCAAGAGGGATTACTGGGAGCAGCAGTAGGGGACTCTGGAGTGCAAACAGTTTTTTCATCAATCCTTCTGGTCAAAGAGAAGAGGTTTGAAAAGGCCAGTCAGATCTACCAAATCAACAAATGGTTACAGGAGTGGTGCCACAGCCAGGGGTTTGACTACTTGGACCATGGGACCCGCTTTGAGATACCTGGTCTACTGGGCTGATGGGTTCCATCTGTCAGAGACGGGAAGGAGTATCTTTGGTCATAGTCTCGCCAACATGGTGAAGAGGGCTTTCAATTCAAGTTGCCGGGGAGGAGAACCTCTGTCCATCCCAGTCACACCATTTTGAAGCCAGTCACAGAGCAGCAGGAAAGCACCTGAAGGGCAACATAAAGGACTTCTTGCCAGTAAGTCAGCTTCATTGGAGGTCCAGCTGACGGTCTCTATGCAAATGTGCGTAGCATGGGGAATAAACAAGAGGAATTAGAGACGTGCGCACGCCTGCAGGGCTACGATCTCATTGGCATCACAGAGACATGGTGGAATGGGTCCCATGACTGGAATGTTGGAATGGAGGGATACAGGCTCTTCAGGAAGGACAGGCAGGGGAGATGAGAAGGTGGTGGTGCCCTCTATGTCAGTGACCAGCTGGAGTGCATGGAGCTCTCTTCCTAGGGATGGATGTGGAGCCAACTGAGAGCCTATGGGTCAGGATTAAAGGGAGGTCAGGGACATGGGACATTATAGTGGGGGTCTGCTACAGACCACTGGACCGGGAAGAGTGAGCAGATGAGACCCTCTATAGGCAGATTGGTGCAGTCTTGCGTTCACAAGCCCTGGTCCTCGTGGGGGTCTTCACCTACCCCGCAGTCTGTTGGAGAGACAACACAGCAGGGCATAAGCAAGCCAGGAGGTTTCTGAAGTGTGTTGGTGATAACTTCCTCCTGCAAGTGACAGAGGAGCCAACGAGGAGAGGTGCTATGCTGGACCATGTTCTCACCAACAAGGAAGGGCTGGTGAGGAATGTGAAACTCAAGGGAAGCCTTGGCTGTAGTGACCACAAAATACTGGAGTTCAAGATCTGTAGGACGGTGAGGAGGCTGTGTAGCAAACTGTCTCCTGTGGACTTCAGGAGACTTCAGGACTTTGACCTCTTCAGGGATCTGCTCAGTGGAGTACCATGGGACAAAGCCCTGGAGGGAGGCGGGGCCCAAGAAAGATGGTTAATATTCAAGGAACACCTCCTCCAGGCTCAGGAGCGATGCATCCCAACAAAGAGCAAGTCAGGCAAAAATGCCAGGAGGCCTGCATGGATGAACAAGGAACTTCTGGATAAACTTAAACTCAAAAAAGAAGCCTGTAGAGAGTGGAAGCAAGGACGGGTAGCCTGAGACGAATACAGAGAAATTGTCTGAGTGGCTAG
>NW_010146724.1:0-242 GCF_000699245.1 Pterocles gutturalis
TCGAGCATCCCAGCGTGGGGCTGCTCGAGGGAGAAAAGCACCAACTTACTTTTGCCAAGGAGCAGGGCCAGGACCGGAGGGTCAGGGTGATGCTGGAGGACACAGGTGACAGCTCCAGAGCCACCAAGTAGAGGTTTGGGGACATCAAGAAGGAGCAGAAGAAGCTGCGTGGCGCCGAAGTCGCGCAGAAGAAGCGGGGGAAGGATGACAGGACCGGCGGGGGGGGGGGGGGCACCACCCGG
>NW_010146724.1:381-3299 GCF_000699245.1 Pterocles gutturalis
CCAGGCCCCCACAACCTATACCAAGTTCCAGCAGAGCAGTTATTTTTATTCTTGACTTTGATAATCTTGGTTTCACTTTTAGGGGATGAAAAATCCTTTTCCCAAGGGGCTCAGGCCCCAAACCCCCAAAAACAGCAAGGAGGGGGGGTCAGTGATGGGGTGACACCACCTGTGGGGGTGACAAGCCACGGGTGGGATGCTGGAGCAAGATTTGTGGTGCTTGGGTGTTTTTTGGGGACTATCAGTAGGAGCCAGGGCTATGGACCACCCCCGCCCATGTGAGCACTGGGGGGTCCCCACGGGTGCTCTCCCCAGCCCCCCATCTCTCCCCAGCCCTCAGGAGTGGCAGGGTCAGGCCCTTGGGGTTGGATGGGGATGGGGGATCAGCTCCTGAGGATGAGCTGGAAAGCACCCAGTGCGGGGCTGGATTTGCTCTTCTTTTGCCTTCTGATGGTCCGTGGAGATGAGACTGATTGTCTCACTGGGTCCTGGAGCTTCTCCACCCATGACACCTCCAAAGGGGACAAGCAGGGAGCAGGGGGGGCTGTCCTAGAAGCCAATAACATCCCCCACAAATTATCTACGGACATATCCCTGCTCGCTGACCCCACTGCCACAGACCCCAGGCTGTCGTCCTTCTCCCAGCCTTGGTCCAGCCACCATGGGTTCAACAGAGCTGAGATCCTGCCAGGGGCTTGGAGCAACCCCAAAGCGCTGGCACCCCCACTTTGGAGGATGCCTTTGGTTCTGGGAAGTCCCAGGGAAACTAAGTGTCCTCCGAAAGGGTCTTCCTGGGGTCCAGGCTGGACATGAAGCACATCTGGAGAGGCAGGACTGTGCCGGGGTGGGGGACCTGCTCCCCCCAGCCCAGGGATGATGGTGATGGATGAGATGAGCTCTGGCCACCTCGAGACAGCAGGACAAGCCCTTCTCCTCGATCCAGAGCTACTGGGGGTCACCACTGTGGGGCTGGAAGGGGGGTGGCCATGAAGGGATCTCCGGCTTCAGCACACCCGGGCATCCGCCCGCCTCCGGGTTGTGGGATCTGGTCCTGTGCTGTTGCCATGGGGTTGCCATGGTATTTGTATCTGCGGTTGCCATGGAGATAGGAAGAGGATAAGAATGGGGGGCTGCTGCCAGGGATGCCAGGATGGCTCCCACACCCCACAGGGAGGAGTTATGGGCATGACCGACCTGTCCCAGGTCCTCCTTCTTGCCCTTCTTGAACATAAGAGTGATGCTGCCCTTCCAAGGAACCGAACCTCCCCGCTGGAGTCTGCTACAGGTGGCTCTGCCGGCTGCACATCCTTTCTCCGTCCTGGACAGGAGCAGAAGCAAAAGGCAGCCGGACTGGTCTGCCCAAGCGGGACCCTGCCCAGGGCCACTGCCCCCCATTGTTCCGTGCCCCCTCCTCAATATGTTATTGTCAGAGGTGCAGATGGGCTCAGCCCTGGCCTGGGCGGGGTCCAGCCTGAAGATGCTTACAGGAGCCACTGCTGTGGTCCCTCCCTGCTTCCAGACAAACCCACCACCCCAACCGCAACTGGACTCTTCTCCAGAGAGCATCGGTGTGAAATCACGCAGAATCCCAGGATGGTGGAGGTCGGAAGGGACCTCTGGAGTCACCCAGCCCAACACCCCTGCTCGAGCAGGGTCATCTGGAGAAGGTCGCACAGGATCACACCAAGGAGGGTTTTGACTGTCTCCAGAGAAGGACACTCCACAAGCTCCTCCAGCGCTCTGCCACCCTCACAGTAAAGTTATTTTTCCTCATATTCAGGTGGAACTTGCTCTGTCTCAGTTTGTGCCCGTTGCCTCCTGTCCGGTTGCTGAAAACAGTCTGACCCCATCCTCTCTTGAAATATTTGTATCCGATGCTAAGATCCCCCCTCAATCTTCTCCAGGCTGAACAGTCCCTCCTCCCTCAACCTTTCCTCGCGAGAGTGATGCTCCCGTCCCCTCATCGTCTCTCGAGGCCTCTGCCAGACTCCCATTGTCCTGGGGAGCTGCTGTGGGTTGGTGTGGTGGGTTTGTTGGTAGCAGGGGAGGGGGCTACAGCAATGTCTCCTGTCCCTAACTGCTAAAAATTCCCCCAGCTCCAAGGCTGGGGTAGCGAGGGGAGCTCTACCAGGATGGCCGCTGGGAGAAGCTGCTGGAAGTTTCCCCAGCTCCAGTCCGGACCCACCTCTGCGAGTGACAGATTACGAGGGGGGACAGCGCAGAGAGCGGGTGGACCCCAGGCTGGAGGAGGCAGGGTTCTCAGCCGCTGGAGGCCTCCAGGTAGAACAGGCACATCTCTGCTCCATCGCAGCAGAGCACCAGGCGATTGAGGACACTTCTCATCCTTGGTCCCGTGGCTGCAAAGGGAGCAAACCTGTCTGCTCCAGGTAAGCAGGGAGACAGCAAGGTCCTGCAGCCGCTGATGGTGGGAAGGGTGTGTGATGAGCATACATCCCCTGGGTGTCCCTGGCATTAACCCTTGCCCTCCACAAGCCCCGCAGGATGCCCACCTCCCTCCACCTCTTCCACGCATCGGGGCCCTGCACCTCTCCGCCTGCTTTCCCTCCCGGCAGTCCCATGTGTGCACGGGAAGCACGGGACAAAGCTCACATGCTTCGACGGCTGCACAAGACAGCCCAGACCTCTCCCTGTCCCCTCCACGCTGTGCTCATCCTGCCCACGCTCCTCCCAGTCCCATCTTTCCTCACCGGTGCTCTTTACACCCCCATCGCCACGCTCTACAAGAGCACCTCGACCCAAAGCCGGAGATCCAACGGTCTGGTCCGCTTCCACGCTGCGCTCGGGTGCCGAGCTCTCTGCTTTCTGCATCCAGCCCTGCTCCGTGTCCACGTTCTCCGACACGCTGAATTTCAGTGTGGACCAGGCCTGCGAGATGCGCTGCCACCTGCCCTCCTTTC
>NW_010146725.1:0-1100 GCF_000699245.1 Pterocles gutturalis
TGAATTAAGTCCCTATCTCACTTGTGGCAACTCCATGGAGATGCCTGCATGCACGTATCTAAATTTATGCATTTAACTCCCAAAAGAAATTGTATCTGTTAGATATAACTAAATTTTGAATTAGTTTCACCTTCTTTTTTTTCATGAGGTCACGCAAAGCTTTTGTATTCTAAAAACAAACATTTCAAGAAAATGTCAAAATAAAGCTGTTTTAATTTGAAATTTAGCGATTTATAAAATATTTTGCACATATGAGTTTTCTTCTCTGTGTGTTTGTTCTGAAGCCAGGTTGTGTGTCTTCATATCTCTGAACAGATATTTAAAAGAAAGCAACCCATTTTTTCATCAATAAATATAGGTTTGATCACTCCAAACCAGAAGCAAATTCAACTTGAATTAAGCTAAAAGCATAAAAGGAAATTAAGACAGATTAAGATCTTCTTTCAGTAATTTTAATAAAATACATGGACTTTTCATTTAAAATTGCATTTCAGGCTAACTTTGAAAAAACTACAATAAAACAAAAATATTAAAAACTTGAGAGAAATCATGGTAAATCCAAAATGCATTGAAGAGTTCAGATTTTTTTTGCAAGAAAATGACTTTTTTTTTTCTTTTTCTTTTGATCTACAGTGATTTTTTTTTTTCCACTTTGGGAAAAGTGGAAGAAGAAAACCATACTGAAGAAAATTACAAATATTATTATCCAACCCCAAAACTTTAATATCTATTAAAGCAGGATCAAGAAGAAGGATCCTCAGTGTTCTCATTTTTGCTGTGTTTTCAGATGAGACTGTTTCTCCCTCTCCCATTTTATTTGTACTTAAAACCCCCTCTTCTACCCCATACAATATGTGCAGTAATACTAAACAAACTGAAAATGTAATAGTTTTAAGTTTTAAAAACGGACAATACAGCTATTATTCCATTTCCTACATTCCCAATAAGTATACAGCAGCTGCAAAATCCTTCTCAAAGATACTGATTACTCCTTGGTTCTTTGCAAAAGCTTATTTCAAAAAATTATGACTAGACATCTTTTTTCACACACTCTTTAATGAAATTTGCCTATTTTCATTTACACAATTTTTATGACAACC
>NW_010146726.1:0-596 GCF_000699245.1 Pterocles gutturalis
GCGAGCTGGGCTCTGCCGGCAGCGCCAGTTCCGCCGCTGTCCGCCGTACCGGTGCCCGCGCTGACCGCCTGCTCCCTGCCGCGGCTCGCTGACAGCTTTCCGGCTGGACAGAGGTCTCCTTTGGAAGCCTAGCTGCCTTCCCTGCCTTGCTGCCTTCTCCCAGCCCAAGGCAGAAATAACCGAGGGCAGCCGGCTGCAGAGGGCAGGGGAATTTTCCTATAGGACAGCTGTTTTGACTTCCTCGCAAGGGATGAGTTGCTGACTCGGTTTAATATCTAGTGTTTTCGAAGCCTGCTTCATCGCAACTTTAAGCTGATACTTGCTGCCAGTGTTTCTGTTATCCGTCGGCTCCAAATCCAGTAAAGTTGCTGTCTCAGCTTTCTCGTAGATCCTCTTGGTAGCACTATTGCTTGGGAAAACGGAGTTAAGGTCTGCTATAACTTTCTCTTTTTCTTTTCAATGAAGTACCGGCTTGTCTGGCAAGAAGACGACGCCTTGTATAAGCCCAGGCCTCCCCCGGTTTGGAGGACATGGCATCAGGCATTGGATCTCCATCACCATGCTCAGGGGGCAGCGATGATGATGGGATGGTGATC